>NW_027636327.1:0-26373 GCF_903797595.1 Erithacus rubecula
ACTCTTACAAACGCCTTGGTTCATCACTTCTGTCATAATTTTATTTTTTTTTTTCATCTCTTATCACTTCCCTTTCAGAACCCCTTTACTCCTCTTTTTACCCCTATTTTACTCCTGTTTTTACAATTTTTACTCCTCTTTTACACCTCCTTTTCCCTCATTTCACACATTTTCTCTCCTCTTTGTTGGAATCTTTTACTCCTCTTTTGCCCTCAGTTTGCACCTCTTCTATCATCATTTCATTTCTTTTTTATCTCTTATCACTTCCAGGTCAGAAACCCTTTACTCCTCTTTTTATGCCTCTTTTACTTCTATTTTTACATTTTTTAATCTCTTTTACCCTCATTTCTCATCTTTTCACTCCTCTTTTTCTCCTCTTTTACTCCCACTTTGCACCTCTTTTATCATTTTATTTCCTTTTTCATCTCTTATCATCT
Organism: Erithacus rubecula; assembly: GCF_903797595.1. NCBI lineage: Eukaryota > Metazoa > Chordata > Aves > Passeriformes > Muscicapidae > Erithacus > Erithacus rubecula. The sequence continues at coordinate 438 of NW_027636327.1, forward strand.
CCTTTTTTTGGCTCCTCTTATTGCAGCTCTTTTACTCCTCTTTTTCCTCTCCTTTTACTCCTCTTTTACTCTCAGTTCACACCTTTTTTACTCCTCTTTTTCCTCTCCTTTTACTCCTCTTTTACTCTCAGTTCACACCTTTTTCACTCCTCTTTTACACCTCTTCCTCTCCTCTTTTTACTCTTTTTTACCCTCTTTTGCATCTTTTACCCGCAGTTTCCACCTCTTTTATCATAATTTTATTTCCTTTTTTTCTCTGTTTCAGAACTCACTTATTCCTCTTTTTACACTTATTTCATTTCTCTTTTTACACTTCTTTTACTCTTTACTCCTCTTTTTATCCCCCTTTTGCATTTTATTTCCTTTTTTCTCTCTCTCATCTTCCTCCTTTCTCACCCCTCTTTTAAATCACTTTTCCCCTTTTTTCCAACCACTTTTACTCTGGGGATTTCTTTGTCTGAGCTAGCCATAAATTAAATTAAAATTAAAATTAAAATTAAAATTAAAATTAAAAATTAAAATTAAAAATTAAAATTACCTGTTTTTTCGCTGTCTACTGCAGACAACACGATCTGTGTGGAAAAATTCGTGGGAGCAAGTGGAGTTTTGGATAATAACTCTGCTCCTTCTTCTCTTCCTGCCTCATTCCTGAAGTTGCAGAATCCATATTCGACCCTAACAAATGTTTTGGGAATACAAACATCCTACAGTCACTCCAAGACACACGGATTCGGAATACTGAGGTTATTTGGCATGGATTTGGAATGTTGAGGTTGGTGACAAGGATTGGGAATATTGAGGTTATTTGGCATGGATTTGGAATGTTGAGGTTGGTGACATGGATCAGGAATGTTGGGATTATTGGCATGGATTGGGAATATTGAATTTATTTGGCATGGGTTTGGAATATTGAATTTATTTGGCGTGGATCGGGAATATTGAATTTATTTGGCATGGATTTGGAATATTGAATTTATTTGACATGGATTGGGAATGCCAATGTTATTGACATGGATTAGGAATGTTGAAGTTGGGTGATATGGATTGGGAATGTCGGAGTTGGTGACATGGATTGGGAACATTGAGGTTATTGACATGGATTGGGAATATTGAGGTTATTGACATGGATTGGGAATGTTGCCATTATTGACATGGATCAGGAATGTTGGGGTTGGTGACATGGATCAGGAATGTTGGGGTTGGTGACATGGATTGGGAATGTTGCCATTATTGACATGGATCAGGAATGTGGCATTATTGACATGGATCAGGAATGTTGCCATTATTGACATGGATCAGGAATGTTGGGGTTGGTGACATGGATTGGGAATGTTGCCATTATTGACATGGATTGGGAATGTTGCCATTATTGACATGGATTGGGAATGTTGCCATTATTGACATGGATCAGGAATGTTGCCATTATTGACATGGATTGGGAATGTTGCCATTATTGACATGGATCAGGAATGTTGCCATTATTGACATGGATCAGGAATGTGGCATTATTGACATGGATCAGGAATGTTGCCATTATTGACATGGATCAGGAATGTTGCCATTATTGACATGGATCAGGAATGTGGCATTATTGACATGGATCAGGAATGTTGCCATTATTGACATGGATCAGGAATGTTGCCATTATTGACATGGATTGGGAATGTTGCTATTATTGACATGGATGAGGAATGTTGGGGTTGGTGACCCGGGCACCCCAATCCCAGTTTGGATCCCGCTCTCCCGCCCCTGCTGATTTTCCCTCTGCTCCAGTTCCAAGGATTCCTGCTCTGGGTTAGGGGCGGCTCTGGAGCATCCCAGGGGCGCTGCCCTCACCCCGTGCCAGGATTTTCCAGAGGGTTGGAATTGGATTTGCCTGTCCTGCTCCAAGGTCTGTGGATGCAGAGCTCCAGCTCCCCTGCGGCTGGAATTGGATTAAGCTCTGGAATAAATCCTGTGAGTGCTTCCCTAATTCCTGACAGACTCCCTAATGCCGTTATCTCCCGGGAAAAGCTCCTTATCCGCCCTGTGGGGAGCAGAGGGTGGCACTGGATCCAAAAACAGGGATTGGGGTGGGAAAACGGGAAGGCGCCCTGGAGGTGAAATCCAAATTCCCAGCAGGCAGAGGAGGTGGTGGGAGCCCATCTGGAATGTTTGGGAGAGGGATGGGAATGTCGCTCCCAGCCAGGACCTTCCACTTGGCAGATTGATTCTGGAAAGGTCCACGTTGGATCAGATCCAGGTTCTGGATCCCGGCTCTGTTCCAGCCTTTGGAGCAGGGAACAGCAGGAATTCCTCATTCCAGCTGCTCTGCAGGCTGGGGGCTGATGTTCCATGGAATCCTGGAATGGTTTGAGTGGGAAAGACCTTAAATCCCATCCCATTCCAATGCCCACACCCCCCACTATCCCAGATGGTTCCAACCTTCCTTTGGATGCTCCCAGGGATTCTTTGGGAATTCCAGCCCAGCCAGGAATCCCTTCCCCAGCTCCCCTTTCCCAGTGGAGCCATTCCCTGGCTCCTGCCCCTCCAGCCCTTTCCCCAATCCCAGCTCTCCTTTCCCTCTGCCAAAGGCTCCGAGGATTCCCTGGATCCTCCCCTGATCCAGCTGCACATTCCCGGCTCTCCCAGCCTGGGGTTGGATCCACCCCCATCCCCACTCCTCTCTGGGAAGGAATTTTGGGATCCAGGGGCTTCACTGGGAATTTGGGACTCCAGGAAGGGTCTCCCTCCCCTTTTCCATCCCTGGATTCCATAAAAATCCCTGGGGATGGATCCTGAGTGTCCAGAATGGTTTGGGATGGGATCCATTGACCTTCAATTCCATCACATTCCAACCCTAATCCCAGGGTGCTCCAACTTTTCCTTGGGCACTGCCAGGGATCCAGGGATTCTCTGGGAGTTCCAGCCCAGCTGGGAATTCCTTCCCAATTCCACTCCAAGCTCCCCTTTCCCAGTGGGAGCCATTCCCTGTGTCCCATCCCTCCAGCCCTCGTTTCCCTCTCCAGCCCATTGGCTCCATCCTGCTCCCACATCCCACCCCCTTCTCCAGCTGGAAAAAGGGACCTGCCGGATCAGGAGGAGACTGGGAACAGGGAAAAGCTGCTGCTCCCCCAAAGCTGATACCAAAAGGGATGGGATTGTCCCTGTGCCCCAGAAATAGTGGGAAATGAGGAAAACATTCCTTATCAACATTGCCATGCCAGGCAGTGTCCAAGGCCAGGATGGACAGAGAGGAAAGTGAGGGTGGGATGGGATGGGATACAGGGATGGGATACAGGGATGGGATGGGATACAGGGATGGGATGGGATGGGATGGGATGGGATACAGGGATGGGATACAGGGATGGGATGCAGGGATGGGATACAGGGATGGGATACTGGGATGGGATGGGATGGGATGCAGGGATGGGATACAGGGATGGGATACAGGGATGGGATACTGGGATGGGATGGGATGGGATGCAGGGATGGGATGGGATACAGGGATGGGATACTGGGATGGGATACTGGGATGGGATGGGATGGGAAACAGGGATGGGATGCAGGGATGGGATGGGATACAGGGATGAGATTGAAGGTCCCTTCCCACCCCAAACTATTCTGGGATTCCTGGAATCCGTGCACAGCAGGATGGGAGGGGAGGGACAGTCACATTTCAGGCCATCGCAGCATCCAAACCCACAGGAGCCAAACCCAGAGGGGAAGGATCCAATCCCAGAGATGATGGATCCAAATCCAGAGGCTGAGAATCCAAACTCAGAGGTGAGGAACCCAAATCCAGAGGTGGCAGATCCAAATCCAAAGGTGAAAAATAAAATCCAGAGGTGGAGGATCCAAATCCAGATTGAAGGATCCAAATCCAGATTGAAGGATCCAAATCCAGAGGTGATGGTTCCCAATCCATTCCTTCAGACCCCAAATCCAGAGGCAGAGGATCTGAATCCAAAGGTGAAAACCCAATCCAGAGGTGGAGGACCCCGACCTGGAGCTGAAGGATCCAGATCCAGAGGTGGAGAATCCCTGTGGGATACCCGGCCGTGGCATCACTGCCCTGGCCCAGGTGAATTCCCAAATCCAGGCTGGGATCTGGAGGATCCTGGATTTTCCCTGCCTGTTTTCCACCCTCAACTCCTCTTCCAGCACCTGGGGCTGAGTTTGGTCCCATTTTTCCTCCCCCAGCTCCCTGGGATGCCCCAAAATTCCCTGTTTTCCCAAGAATCCCTTCCCCCAGGAGCGTTTTCCACAGGGCTCATTTATCCCGGTGTCCAGGCCCAGCCCAGTGGAGCTGTTTACAATCCCTAATTGAATTTTGGGAAGCGCCTGCAGCCGTCTCTGTTTTCCATCAGGCACCTGCCAGCCCTAATGGGCCTCTCCTGGTCATTCTGTGTCCCTGGATTTCCTGGAAAACCATCAAAGGCTGCCCTGGCCTCGGGCTGCTGCTGGTTCCAGGGATGGGGAGCTGCAGCTGGAGCAGGATGGGGGAAGCTGGGACAGAATCCCTGGGAATCATGGGATGGTTTGGGTGGGAATCATGGGATGGTTTGGGTGGGAATCATGGAATGGTTTGGGGATGGAATCATGGGATGGTTTGGGGATGGAATATTGGAATGGTTTGGGTGGGAATCATGGGATGGTTTGGGATGGAATCATGGAATGGTTTGGAATGGAATCATGGGATGGTTTGGGTGGGAATCATGGGATGGTTTGGGTGGGAATCATGGAATGGTTTGGGTGGGAATCGTGGCATGGTTTGGGTGGGAATCGTGGCATGGTTTGGGTGGGAATCATGGGATGGTTTGGGTGGGAATCATGGGATGGTTTGGGGATGGAATCATGGGATGGTTTGGGTGGGAATCATGGAATGGTTTGGGGATGGAATCATGGAATGGTTTGGGTGGGAATCATGGAATGGTTTGGGTGGGAATCATGGAATGGTTTGGGGATGGAATCATGGGATGGTTTGGGTGGGAATCATGGAATGGTTTGGGGATGGAATCATGGAATGGTTTGGGTGGGAATCATGGGATGGTTTGGGTGGGAATCATGGAATGGTTTGGGTGGGAATCATGGGATGGTTTGGGTGGGAATCATGGAATGGTTTGGGGATGGAATCATGGAATGGTTTGGGTGGGAATCATGGGATGGTTTGGGGATGGAATCATGGGATGGTTTGGGTGGGAATCATGGGATGGTTTGGGTGGGAATCATGGAATGGTTTGGGGATGGAATCATGGGATGGTTTGGGTGGGAATCATGGGATGGTTTGGGTGGGAATCGTGGCATGGTTTGGGTGGGAATCATGGGATGGTTTGGGTGGGAATCATGGGATGGTTTGGGTGGGAATCATGGAATGGTTTGGGTGGGAATCGTGGAATGGTTTGGGATGGAAACATGGCATGGTTTGGGTGGGAAGGGACCTCAAATCCCATCCATCCCACTCCTTTCCATGGGCAGGGACACTTCCCTCTATCCCAGATTTTCCCACTTTTCTACCTGTGCATCTCCTGCAGGTGGGGACAGGTTGATCCATCTGGGAAATGTTTTTTTTTCCATGGATTTTCCTCACCACTTTTCCCTGTATTTTCCACCTCTCCAGGTGGACTGGAGGGGCTGGAAGTTGCTCCAAACCCCCACCCAAGGATTTTGGAATGGGATTTTCCACATTGCAAATCAAGGAGAAAAAAGGCAGGGATGGGTGGGATTTTGGAAAGGGAGGGTGGGGAGGGGCTGGGCTGGAATTCCCAGAGAATCCCTGGATCCCTGGCAGTGCCCAAGGAAAGGCTGGAGCATCCTGGAATAGCAGGATTGGAATGGGATGGGATTGAAGGTCCATGGATCCCATCCCAAACCATTCTGGGATTCTGGGATCCAGGACACTCAGGATCCATCCCGAAGGATTTTTATGGAATTGGGGGATGGAAAAGGGAAGGGAGACCTTTCCTGGAGTCCCAAATTCCTAATGAAGCTCCTGGATCCCAAAATTCCTTCCTGGAGAGGAGTTGGAATGGGGCTGGATCCAATCCCAGGCTGGGAATGGAGGGAATTGAAGGTCCTTTCCCACCCAATCCAGGCTGGAATTCCATGAAATCCTGAGGCCTGGAGGGGATTTTTAGGCTCTTGGTGCTTCCAACAGGTTCATCCCTCCTGGGAATGGATTTGGGGCTGGATCCATCAGCTGGGACATCAGGAATGTGCTGATGGAGGCGGGAAACATCCCAGAATGGGCTTGGCTCTGGAAGGACTTTTTGGAAAACATTTCAAGAGGTCCCCTGAGGCACAAAAATCCCGGGATTTTGAGGCAGCTCCTGTGCTCTCCATTCCCCATCTCCTCCCACCCTCATGGAAAACCATTCCCAGGATCCAGGGGATTCCACAGCTTTCCCAGAGAGCGGGATGGGGCATTCCAAGGGAACGCAGAGTATCCAGGATTGGGGGCCAAGAGCGAGGGTTGGGATGATCCCATCCCGTGGCAGCGGGGACAAGGACACCAGCGAGGTCCTTGTGGTGTTCCCATCGATCCGGAGGAGCCTCATCCGTGGCCACAGGATGGCTCGGAAGCGGAAAACGTCAATATTGGAACATTCCCAACGGCCACAATTCCCTTCCCAAGGTCACCCAAGGACATCCCCCCAGGGGCCACCATCCGCTGCCTCTTCCCAAAAAAAACCAACCCCTGAACCCCTGGAGATCCAGGATCTGCCCCCTGCATCCCAATGGGATGGGAATTCCTGGATTCCAACCATGGAGCACCAGGGAGGAGCAGCCACACCCAGCCGTGGTGACAATCCCAGGATCCGGGCTGGGAAAACCCTGCTGGGGAATGTTTGGGATGAGGGGATTGGCTCTGGGAGAAGGCAGGGAAAAGCAGAGAGGAAAATCCACGGGAAAAAAATCTCTCCCAGAGGCCTCGTCCTGGGGGATCAGTCATTCCCACCTGGAGGAGAAGTGAGGATGGAAATGTGGGAAAATCCAGCTGGGATAGTGGGGAATGTCCCTGTCCATGGCCTGGGATGGGACTGGAGGGGCTTTGAGATCCCTTCCCACCCAAAATTCCAAGATTCCATCAGGGAGGAGCCTTGATAAAGCAGCTTGATCCAGGAAAAGGAGGGAGAGAGCCTGGAATTTTCCCCCGGAACCTCTCCAGGTTCATTCCCAGCAGGAATTCCTCACTTTGTCCATCTGCACTGGGTGGGGGATCCCTAAGGTTTGGCCAGAAGAGTCTTGGTCGGGAATCTCCTGACAGCTGCTCAATCCCAGTAAAATTCCCTGGATTTGGTCAAATGCCCAGGAGATTCCCAAGGCTGGGATCATTCCCATTCCCAGCCCTCCTCTGGCTGATCCTGGTGGGATCTGTAACCACGGGAAGCCACCACAAAGCCCTGGGAAGGGCGGGAAACACCGGGAACTGCTCCGGATCCCGTTTTCCCAGCTGTGGATCCAGGCTGGGGCTGTTGGGTTGGCTTGGGGAGGCAGCGGATTTGGGAATGTTGTGGATTTGGGAATGTGAGAGATCCGGGAATGTGGAGGATCCACAAATGTGGAGGATCCAGGAATGTGGTGGATCTGGGAATGTGGCAGATCTGGGAATATGGAGGATCTGGGAATTGGTGGATCCGGGAATGTGGCAGATCCAGGAATGTGGCAGATCTGGGAATGTGAAGGATCTGGGAATGTGGTGGATCCAGGAATGTGAGGGATCCAGGAATGTGGCTGATCTGGGAATGTGGCAGATCTGAGAATGTGGAGGATCCGGGAATGTGACAGATCTGGGAATGTGGCAGATCTGGGAATGTGGAGGATCTGGGAATGTGGAGGATCTGTGGAGGATCTGGGAATGTGGCAGATCCAGGAATGTGGCTGATCTGGGAATGTGGCAGATCTGAGAATGTGGAGGATCCGGGAATGTGGCAGATCCAGGAATGTGGCAGATCCAGGAATGTGGCAGATCCAGGAATGTGGAGGATCTGGGAATGTGGAGGATCTGGGAATGTGGAGGATCCAGGAACGTTCCATTCCCCCCTTCTCTGTCAGGGTTGATTTGTGTTGGAAATCAGATTTTCCCTGATTCCAGGGACAGCTCCGAGCTCCTTCCAGCCTCGGATTCCCGGGATGCTCCTGGATCCCAGCTCACCTGGGCCTTTGCTTTCCTTGCTTCCCATGATTTTCCACCAAAATCCAACCTGCAGGAGCAACTGGGAAGATCTGGAATTGTTCATGTGGAGGGAAGAGGCAGGACCAGGCTGATCCTGCTGTTTCCAAAAGGAAAACCAGGAATGGGAAGAGATTCTCCCTTTGCTCTGGTGACCAGCAAAATTCCAGGCAGGAAAGGAGGGGGAAGTTCAGGAAAATCTTTCCAGAAGGAAGCACAAAGTCAGGGGAAGGAGTTATCCAGGAATTATTCGGGATTCCTGGGGGATGAAAAATCCCAATTTTCCTTCCTCTCTCACTTGGCAGATTCCCCTTGGAAGTAGAATTCCCAGCCCTGTGGGATCTGTGGATACCGAGCCAAGTTCCTGAGGATTCCCAGGGAATCTCTGGCTGCCCCTGGATCCTGGGAATTTTCCAGACCAGGTTTCCAGGGGCTTGGAATAACCTGGGATCATGGGAGGTGTCCCATGGGATGGAATTTCCCTTCCCACCCAAACCATTCCTTGGAAATTTCCTTGGAGCAGAAGGAATTGCAAACAACCTCCTGTGGTTTTCCAGGCTCCAGGTAATTCCCAAACCTTGGTGGTTTGGGATCCATCTGAGGAATTTTGGGATTCCAGGAAATCCTGGAGGGACAGAGGAGTGGCAAAGGCTTCATGGGAGATCCATGGAATTCCAGGCTTGTCATGGAATTCGGGAACATCCCAAAGTGACCCTGACACCAATTCCCGAACACCTGGATCCCAGCCTGGGATCATCCCCAAAATTCGGGATATTTGATGATTCCCTGATTTTCCATTTCCACCCTTTGGTCTGGAAGTGACCCCTGGAGTGCTCCAGGTCCCGGCTGGAATGCAGGCAGGACCCTTGGGAATCCACAACCGCTTCCAGGTGCTGGAAACTGACCGAGGAAAGAGGGAAAAGAGTCTCAGAAAAACGGGAAAAATTCCCAAGTGGGTCCTGCTGGGAAATTCCAGCTCACCTTGGATTTGCTCGGAGCCAATCCCTCATCCTGTGTTTCCAGGGATTGTGGTTTGTGTTTTAACTGGGAGCTTTCCCTCTGGAAAATGACTCTGAATCCCTCAGAATCCTTGGATAATCCCGTTTTCCTCGTTTTTCCCCCTTTCTTAAGGAAAAAAAAAATCCCAGAGCTGGCTCTGAGTCCTCTCGTGATTCCCAGGCTCATCCCTGAGCAGAACAAGGAATTCTCACTCCCAATTCCAGAATCGCCACCTTCCCCCCATCCTGCTTGGAACACAAATTCCAGGAGTGCCCCTGGATCCCGTGCCTGGTTTTTGGCTGGAATTCTCCCCCTCATCCCCTTCTCCGGGCGTTTTTCCAGGGATTCTGTGTGATCCTTGGCTGCCAGAGCAGGGGGAGGCAGTGCCAAGGCCTGGCCCCCTGCCCAGTTTTGGGGAAAAAAACGATGGATCAGGGCTTTGCCCTTTGATCCCGGGAATTCCGGAGCTGCTGACACAGAGCCCGGAACCGGGAGCTGCCACATTCCCAACCAGGGATCTGATGGAGCTGGAGGGGGAATAGGGGTGGGATTCTGGTCAGGGCAGCTCAGGAGGAACGGCTGGGAATGGGAATTCCAGGGCTGGATCCAGCTCTGCCGGGGACTGGGATCACGGAGCCCAAAGTGGGAGGATGGGCTGGGATGGAGAGGGATAGCCTGGGCTGGGAAAGGAGAAACTGGGAATTCATCAGAGTGGGGAGCCTTTGGATCATGGAATGGGTGGGGTGGGAAGGGACTTTCCATCCCATCCCATTATCCTATAATCCCGATATCCCCTTATCCCATTATCCCATCCCATCCCATCCCATCCCATCCCATCCCATTATCCCATCCCATTATCCTATCCCACCCCATCCCATTATCCCATCCCATTCCATCCCATCCCATCCCATCCCATCCCATCCCATCCCATCCCACCCCATTATCCCATCCCATCCCATCCCATTATTTCATCCCATCCCATTATCCCATCCCATCCCATTATCCCATTATCCCATCCCATCCCATTATCCCATCCCATCCCATCCCACCCCATTATCCCATTATCCCATCCCATCCCATTATTCCATCCCATCCCATCCCATTATCCCATCCCATCCCATTATTCCATCCCATCCCATTATCCCATCCCATCCCATTATCCCATCCCATCCCATTATCCCATCCCATCCCATTTTCCCATTATCCCATCCCATCCCATTATTCCATCCCATCCCATTATCCCATCCCATCCCATTATCCCATTATCCCATTATCCCATCCCATTATTCCATCCCATCCCATTATCCCATCCCATCCCATCCCATTATCCCATCACATCCCATCCCATCCCATTATTCCATCCCATCCCATTATCCCACCCTATCCCATTATTCCATCCCATCCCATTATCCCATCCCATCCCATTATCCCATCACATCCCATCCCATCCCATTATTCCATCCCATCCCATTATCCCACCCCATCCCATTATTCTATCCCATCCCATCCCATCCCATGGGCAGGGACATCTCCCACATTCCCAGATTGCTCCAGCCTGGCCTTGGATACTTCCAGGGATCCAGGGGCAGCCCCAAATTCCCTGGGGATTCCATCCCAGCCTTTCCCCACCCTCCCAGGGAAGGATTCCTCACCATTATCCAGATCCAATCCCGAGTTCTCCAGGGATTATTCCCAGGGTTGCTGCCCCCATCCCAAGATGGCACTAGGATTGGCACCCCCTGGATCCAAGTCTGGAATCGCCTGTCCCACAGGGAATAACCATTCCAAGCCCAGGAATAACCATTCCTGCTCTCCCAGGCAGGATATTCCCGACTCTATCCCACCCTGGGACCGGGACTGGTGCAGTGGAGAGAGAAGATCCAGGTGGGATCAGGGCTGGGAATAAGGCAGGACACACCTCCCTTTATTTTCTGGGATTTTGGGTCCCTTTCCTGGGTTTTCCCAGCCAGGCTGGCTCTGTCCATGGAGGACTTTTCCATTGGAATTCCATGAGGAAAGGTGGGAAGGACCCTTGGGATGCTACAGAGCACAGGGAATTCCCGGGAGGAATCACAGCTCCTGGGAGGGAGGAGACCCAGCTGGTGCTTCCAGAGGGCAGAATTCCAACTCCCCACCCCACAGCATCCAAGGAATTCCTCTGGGAAGGGGCTGATCTCCAAGGATCCGCAGGGATCAGCTCTGGTGGATCCCAGTCCTTGTCCATGGATGGGCCCTGGGATCAGCTGATCCCAAAACTGTGGGAAGGAGGGAAGGATCGAGGAGCCTGGAGCTGCTCCAGGGCTGGGAGAGCCGGGAATGTGCAGCTGGATCAGGGCAGGATCCAGGGAATCCTCGGAGCCTTTGGCAGAGGGAAAGGAGAGCTGGGATTGGGGAAAGGGCTGGAGGGGCAGGAGCCAGGGAATGGCTCCACTGGGAAAGGGGAGCTTGGGAAGGAATTCCTGGCTGGGAGGGCTGGAATTCCCAGAGAATCCCTGGCCATGCCCGAGGGTGGATTTGGATCACCCTGGGATCAGGGAAGGTTTCAGGATTGGACTGGGATGGGATTTCAGGTCCCTTCCCACCCACACCTCTCCTTTGATCCTGAAATCCTCGCTGTGCTGGCTCTGGGAATTCTGCATCCACCCAGCCAGGGCAGAACATCCCTCCCCCATCCCGTTATCTGCTGGAGGCAGAGCTCTCCTCCCAGGGCCGTGTCCTGAAAAATCGGGAGAAACTTTGGATTTTCCTTGTTTTGACTGCACAGCTCCGTATTTACATTGCTCTGGCTTCCTCCACATTCCTGGCTCCTTGTTTTTTGGGACAGGGAGAGGATGTGCTGGAGATAAATCCCAACTCCCCCTTTCCTGGTGGCTCTGAGGCTAGGAGCTCAGCAGCTCCTAAAAATAGCAGAGGGAGAAGAGAATTCCCAATGAGCCAGAGCTCCTGATGGATGTGGAGGGAAAAAACCCTGGAAAAGGCAGGATTTTATAGCTGCTCCTCCCAGCACCTCTGAATCCAAAATTCCTGCAGGAACAGGGTTGGGAATGTCCTGTGGGGTCAGCAGGGATCGCAAAGGGATGTTGCAATCAGGTCTTTCCCAGGAATAAAAGGTTTTCATGGCAAATTATTTTAAAAATTGGATTATTCAATTCCTCATCCATGGGGTCTCCTTTTCCCCAGGAGCCTTGGGAAGATCCTGTTCCCATAAAAACTCCTGATCAGGGATCCGTGGGGTGGGTTTGCTCCCTCCTGGGTCTCATCCAGCTCGGGAAGGGCTGGGATCCCAAATCCTTCTGCACAGGGATGGGCTGGGAGCGGGCTGGGAAGAAATTCCCAGCAGGAATCTGGGGCTGGTTTTGGGACAGGGTTTGCTGTGGGGGATCTGGGATCTGGGATTGGGATCTGGGATTGGGATCTGGGATTGGGATCAGGGATCGGGGATCGGGGATCAGGGATTGGTATCTGGGATCTCAGATTGGGATATGGGATCTGGGATCTGGGATTGGGATCTGGGATTGGGATTGGGATCGGGGATCGGGGATCAGGGATTGGTATCTGGGATCTGGGATCTCAGATTGGGATATGGGATCTGGGATCTGGGACTGGGATCAGGGATCGGGGATCTGGGATCAGGGACCTGGGATTTGGAATTGGGATCTGGTATCTGGATCTGGGATCCTGGATCTGGGATTGGGATCATTCCCACCCCATGCACTTCCAGGATGTTCTCCATTTCCCAGAGATCCCAAGGCTGCATTCCCTGCATTCCATAGGATTGGGAGCAGATTGGGCCGAATTCCCACTGTGATCCATGGGATCAAACCCCGAGGGAAATCCGGGGTGAAGCCTCTTTCCCTTTTTCCCAATATTCCCATTGGGATGTGGATATTTCCAGCCATTGTTTGGGGCATCCAAGGATTCTGGAATTGTCCAGAAAATTTGGGAAGTTCTGCTTCACTTCCACTCCAGAGCTGTCCCTGTTCTCCAGGAAATCCTGGAGCAGGAGGAATTTTGATCCCACTCAGCACTGCTGTCAGGAAATTCCTTTTCCCCACTAATTCCAGGGATCACCCCCAAAAATCCAGGATCAGATTCCCTTTCCAGATGGAGAATCCACATTTCCTCTCAGCTGATTTTTGGGAGCAGAGCACACCTGGAATTTTGGGGATGCTCCAAAACTTTGCTGCTGCTTTATCCAGAACGGAGAAATCCAGACTCTGAATGACCCAGAGTGAGGATTCCTGGGATTTGCTGCCTCCAGCCCCTGAAAAAAAAAAACAAAAACAAAACAAAACGAGAAAATCAAACAAATATCTCCAGGAATTAAAATAAATCCTGATCCCAGCCCTGCTCCCGTCTCCGGGGTCGGGATCGGAGCTTGGTGTTCCTGATGTGGGAATAACTTCCAGCCTCTCGGTATTTATAGCATCCAGCTCATGAGTTTTTAATTAAAATTCCATTTCCTTGTGCTCCAGATGGCACGGACAGCCAGCTCCGTGTTTTCCTCGGGTTTTGTCGGGATCCCGACTCCGGCCGGGATGGGGTTGTTTGGGAGGGGATTTTTTGGGATGGGGGGAGGTTCTTGTGGGCTGGATTGGGATTCCCGGTTGGATTTGGGGGATGGAGGACTGGCTGCTGCTGGCCCAGAAGTGTCAGAGCCGTCCCCGGGGAAGGGAGGGCGGGAAGGGCTCCACGTCAGGAAAAATCACATCAGGAAAAGCAAAACCTCCAGCAGAGCTCGGCGGGATGGCTGGAGAGGGAACAGCGGGAGCAGCGGGGCCGGGATGGATCCCTGAAATCCCTGAAATCCTCCCCTGAGGTGGGAACATTCCAATATCCCACCGGAGGATCGGCTGGGATGCAGCAGAGATTTGCAGGATCAGTTTTCCCAGCGGGAATCTGGGGGATGTTTCCCATTCCCAGAGATCCCAGGAGCTTCCCAGGGTCTCCAAAACCTGGGAAGTGACTCCCCCCCAAAAAAGGGATTTTCACAGTCGAGGAGAATTCCCAAATCCTGGAGCTGGTGCTGGTGGGATGGAGGAAAAAGCAAATTCCTGGCTCAGGGATTCCCAACTTGCAGAGCTAATCCTGGTCTGGGATCCAAAATCCCGAGGATGGGGAGCTGGGGGAGAGAGGCCAGAGGAGATCCTGGAGCTGCTGGGAGAGCCGGGAATGTGCAGCTGGATCAGGGGAGGATCCAGGGAATCCTCGGAGCCTTTGGCAGAGGGAAAGGAGAGCTGGGATTGGGGAAAGGGCTGGAGGGGCAGGAGAAAGGGAATGGCTCCACTTGGGAAGAGATTCCTGGCTGAGCTGGAATTCCCAGAGAATCCCTGGATCCCTGGCAGTGTCCAATGAAAAGGTTTGGAGTATCCCATCCCATCCCATTATCCCATCCCATTATCCCATCCCATTATCCCATTATTCCATTATCCCACCCCACAGGCTCTCCCAACCCACCCAAGCTGTGTTTTCCAGAGGGAGCAGTCTCTCAGGAATTCCCTGGATATCCGGAAATGCAGGAGGGTCCCAGGCCGTGTCCAGTTCCCCCAGTGCCCATTCCCAGTGGGATCTCCAGGCATTCCAGGATCCCGGGAGAGGGAATCCAAGGGAACCTGGAGCTCCTCGAGCTCCTTTGGCCAATCCCCAAATCCCTGGATTGCAATTCCAGAACTCCCCCCCCCCCCCCCCCCAGTCCAATTCCCGGGCTGGGCTGGGAGCTCATCCCAGAACCCTCACTCACAGACGGGATAACAGGGAATTCCCAGCATTTCCCATCCCAGCTTTCCACCCCCAACTCCTCTCCAAGGGCGGCGACAGAAAGAAAATTCCCGCAGGATCGTGCAGAGAGGGGTCGGGAATGGGCACAGGGCACGGGAACCCGCAGGAGCCTCGCCAGGCAACCCCAATCCCGAGGGAATCGCCTCCTGCCGGGGCTGGAATCCATTAGGATCCCGCAAAGCCAAAATCGAAGCTTTTTGGGAATGACTCGGCGGAAGAGCGGGAGCGCATTTGGCTTTTTAGGAGCAATTTCGGGCGGATTTGTTCTGGTTTTTTTGTCCTTTTAATTCCTTTTATTTTTGGCAGCGGGGAAGGAGCAAATGGGCCGGCTGGAGCCCGGATCCATTTGTGGTTTTCCAGAGGCAGCAGAGGCCGGAGTTCGGGAGTCTCCGGGGCTCAGGGAGTGACTCATGTCGGGAAAAGGGAGAGGGGACAGGGAAGGGAAGGGAGAGGGACGGGCAGAGGGTCCAGAGGGGTGGGATGGGAGAGGGGAGTGGGTGGGGGAGAGGGGAATCGGGATGGGGAGATGGAAATTGGGATGGGGAGATGGAAACTGGGATGGAGAGGGAAGTGGGGTGGGGGAGAGGGAAATTGGGATGGGGAGATGGAGACAAACTGGGATGGGAGAGGGGAGTGGGTGGGGGAGAGGGAAATTGGTATGGGGAGAGCGAACTGGGATGGGGGGGTGGAAACAAACTGAGATGGGAGAGGGATGGAAACTGGGATGGGAGAGGGGACTGGGATGGGGGAGATGGAAACTGGGATGGGGAGAGGGGACTGGGATGGGGGAGGAGGAAACTGGGATGGGGAGAGGGGACTGGGATGGGGGAGATGGAAACTGGGATGGAGGGCGCTCCAGACCCGGGCTGCAGCTGGCATGGAAGGAATCCCTGGGATGCCGGGATGGGATCCGGTGCTCCCAATCAGCAGAGGGGGCAGGGATCCCCGATCCGGGGCAGCAGAGGAGCTGTGGGATCCCCCGGGACTCAGCTCGGCAGGGAGCAGCGTTTTTGGGAATAAAGACCCGCGGGATTCTTCCCAGCAGCCGGAATTCCTCTGCCTTTTCCCGGCTCCCGGGACGCGGCAGCTGCTGCAACAGCTTGTGTTGGATCCGGCTGCTCGCGGCTTGGCTCGGGATGGAGCTGGGAAACGGGAACAGCCTGGCAGCCACAGCATCCCAGAACCGCATCCCAGCCACCCCTGATCCCGGGAATCACATCCCAATAATCCTGAACTTGGGAATCACATCCCAGCCACCCCTGAGTCTGGGAAACACATCCCAGTAATCCCTGAACTTGGGAATCACATCCCAGCCACCCCTGAGCCTGGGAAACATATCCCAATAATGCCTGAATTTGGGAATTGCATCCAAACCCTCCCTGATCCCGGGAAACACATCCCGACCATGCCTGATCCCTGGAATCACATCCCAAACATCCTCGATCCTGGGAAACACATCTCAGCCATCTCTGAATTTGGGAATCAATCTCAACCATCCCCAATCCCGGGAAACACAGCCAAACCCTCCCTGATCCCGGGAATCACATCCCAGCCATCCCTGAATTTGGGAATCACATCCCAGCCATCCCTGATCCCGGGAAACACATCCCGACCTTCCCTGAACTGGGGAATCACATCTCAGCCCTCGATGATCCTGGGAATCGATCTCAACCATCCCTGATCCCTGATCCCTGGAATCACATCCCAGCTATCTCTGATCCCTGGAATCACATCCCAGCCATCCAAACAGTATTCCCAGGAAACCCTGCATCCCATAATGCACAGTACTCCATAACCCCACACCCCATAACCCACAGCACCCCATAACCCCACACCCCACATCCCATAACTCACAGCACCCCATAACCCCACACCCCAAAACCCCAAACTCCATAACCCTGCACCCCATTAACCCCACACCCCATAACCCCACACACACCCCATAACCCCACACCCCATAACCCACAGCACCCCATAACCCCACACCCCACATCCCATAACTCACAGCACCCCATAACTCCACACCCCAAAACCCCAAACTCCATAACCCTGCACCCCATTAACCCCACACCCCATAACCCCACACCCCATAACCCACAGCACCCCATAACCCACAGCACCCCATAACCCCAAACTCCATAACCCTGCACCCCATTAACCCCACACCCCATAACCCACAGCACCCCATAACCCTGGGGTGACACCTGTCCCAGTGACCCCAGTGACACCCAGGCCCTGTCCCTGTCCCTGTCCCTGCCCCACCCCATCCCACAGGGAATGCTCCCCGTCCTTCTCCCTGCAGGAATCCTCCCAAACTTCGACCCAAACTTTTCCCTCAACTCTTCGGATTTTCCCGGTGCTTTCCTGTCCCTCTGCACCCACACAGCTCCAAAACATTCCCAGGAAAAGGCACAGGGGACACAACGAGGGACACGGGACCACAACCGGCACCTCCTGGAATTGGGGAAGATCCCTGGGGAAGCTCCCACGGGAGTTCATGGAATATCCATGGAATATCCAACCGTTCCCATCCTCTGGAGCTCTCCCGGCCACCGCCCAAGACCCTTTTGGGACAGGATTGGTGTCACCCCTGTCCCGCAGCCTCCGCGGGGGTGGGAGGAGCTCTGGAGAGCCGCTGCCTTTGGAATTCCCTGGTTGGAATTCCCCGGGGTCCGGCGGGACTCTGGAATTCCCTAGGGGCGGTGTCAGGGCTGCTTTGAGGCGCCAGGACACGTGTGAGGGACAATTGTCCCTCGTCTCGGGTGACAGCAGCTGACAAAACCTGTCCCGGGGCCACGCGGGCGGGAAAACATTCCCGGCTCCAGATGGTGCCAGGATCCAGCTGGGAGCCGCGGGCTGATCCCAAAATCTGGGCAGCAGGAAAAGGGGGAATTCTGTCCCTGTGCCCCGCCCCAGCTGCAGCTCCGGGATCCCGAAATCAGGACACGGAGAGGGAGAGAAGATCCCGGAGCTGCTCCCGGGGCTGGGAGAGGCGGGAATGTGCAGCTGGATCAGGGCAGGATCCAGGGAATCCTCGGAGCCTTTGGCAGAGGGAAAGGAGAGCTGGGATTGGGGAAAGGGCTGGAGGGGCAGGAGCCAGGGAATGGCTCCACTGGGAAAGGGGAGCTTGGGAAGGGATTCCTGACTGGGCTGGAATTCCCAGAGAATCCCTGGGAGTGTCCAAGGAAAGGCTGGAGCACCCTGGGGACATGGGAAGTGTCCCTGGGATGGGATTGAAGGTCCATGAATCCCTGGATGACTGGAAATGTCCAGGGAAAGGTGGGATGGGATGGGATGGGATGGGATGGGATGGGATGGGATGAGATGGGATGGGATGGGATGGGATGGGATGGGATGGGATGGGATGGGATGGGATGGGATGGGATGGGATGGGATGGGATGGGATGGGATGGGATGGGATGGGATGGGATGGGATGGGATGGGATGGGATGGGATGGGATGGGATGGGATGGGATGGGATGGGATGGGATCTAGTGGGCCCGGGAGTAGGTGCAGGTTGGGGTGCAGGTGCAGACCCAGCTCCAGGGTTGGGATCTGAGCGTTGGGAGCCGCTCCAGGGCTGGGATCTGAGCGTTGGGAGCCGCTCTGGGATTGGGATCTGAGCTTTGGGAGCCGCTCCAGGGTTGGGATCTGAGCTTTGGGAGCCGCTCCAGGGTTGGGATCTGAGCGCTGGGAGCCGCTCCAGGGCTGGGATCTGAGCTTTGGGCTCCATTCCCGGTACGGCCGCAGCTCCCGGCTCTGGCTGCGCTCGGTGCCTCGGGCTCTGTCCCCGCCGCTGGGGACGCGGCCCCGTGCGACACCCGCGTGTCGGGACGCGCACTCCGGGGTCCCGGGGGGCGCCGGTGCTGAAGGACAGCTCCGCCCCCTCCCCCGCCCTCCCCCTCCCTTCTCCCCATCCCTCCCCCATCCCTCCCCCATCCCTCCCTGCTCCCTCCCTCCTCCCGCTCCTCCGCCGGCCCCGCCGCCGCCGCGGCCGCCGCAGCCGCGCCTCGTTCGCCTCCCCCGGCCGCCCGCCGTGCCCGGGGCTGCCGCCATGCCCCAGCCGGCCCCGCAGCCGCGCCCCGCAGCCGCCGCCGGCGCACCATGAAGCGGCAGAACGTGCGGACGCTGGCGCTCATCCTGTGCACCTTCACCTACCTGCTGGTGGGCGCCGCCGTCTTCGACGCGCTCGAGTCCGAGGCGGAGACGGCGGAGAAGCGGCGGCTGGAGGCCAAGAGCCAGGAGCTCAAGAGAAAGTACAACCTGAGCGCCGAGAGCTACCGCGAGCTCGAGCGGGTCGTGCTCAAGCTCAAGCCGCACAAGGCCGGCGTCCAGTGGAAATTCGCCGGCTCCTTCTACTTCGCCATCACCGTCATCACCACCATAGGTACGGGCTGCCCCCGCCCCGCCCGGCCCCCCGCGGGCAGCTCCCGGATCCGCTTTTTCCTCCCTCTCACACCGAGCGTCCGCCCCGCTGGGATCGGGGGATCCAGCCGGGAAGCGCCGGGAAACCCCCGCGTGTCCCCGAGGGAACGGGGCAAATCGGGAGCTCGGTTCTTTAGCCGCCCCCCCCCCCGCCGCTGCCGCCGCCCGTCCCGCCGGGATCGGGGCGAATCGGGAGCTCGGCTCCTCCAGAACCGGGAAAACCTGCCCTGAGTCCCCCGGCTCCCATCCCTTGGGATCGGGGCGATCCCTCTGCCCGTACCCCCCTGGCTCCCATCCCTTGGGATCGGGGCGATCCCTCTGCCCGTACCCCCCTGGCTCCCATCCCTTGGGATCGGGGCGATCTTTCCCCGGCTCCTCCAGAACAGGGAAAATCCCACCTGCACCTTCTGTCTCCCATCCCGGTGTTTTCGGGGCGATCCCTCTGCCCGAACCCCTCTGTCTCCCATTTCCATCCTTCTTACCGAACCCCCCGCTCTCCCATCCCTTAGGTCTGGGCGATCCTTCCCAGATCAGGGAAAAACCCTCCAGGACACCCCCCCCGCGTCTCCCATCCCGGTGTTTTCGGGGCGATCCGTCTGCCCGGAGCCTCTTCTCTCCCATTCTTTGGGATCGGGGCGATCCCTCTGCTCGGTTCCTCCGGCACCGGGAAAAACCTGCCCTGACTCCCCTGGCTCCGTCCTTTGGGATCGGGAAAAACTCGGGTTCCTCCAGAACCGGGAAAAAAACTGCCCGGATCCCTCTGTCTCGCATCCCGGTGTTTTCGGGGCGATCCCTCTGCCCGAACCCCCCGCATTGTCTCTCATCCCCTGGGATCGGGGCGATTCCCAGTCCAGCCCCCCCAATCCCAATCCTGCCGCGCCCGCACTTCCCCTCCCGACCCCCGGGATCCGGGAATTGTCCCGACCCCTTTGGGAACTTTGGGATGTTCCCCAAAGTCGCTGTCACCCCCTGTCAGTGGCTCTGCTGCCCCGGACCCCCCTGTGGGACCCCCGGCCCTGGGGAGGGGACAGGGACGTGTCCCAGCTCCGTGGGGACAGAGACGTGTCCCTATAGGGCCCCAGCTCCAGGGGGACAGGGACATGTCCCCACCCTGCCAGGCTCTCCCAGGGTGTGTCACCGCTGTCCCCCACACTCAAGGATGTCCCCAGCTCTGACCCCACCCTGGGAAGTGTCACTGGGGGTGGCTTCTTTGGGACCTACGCCGCTGTCACCCTCCTGTCACCTCTATTGTCACCCCTTGTCACTCACACTGTCACCCCCCCGTCACCCCCCTGCCACCCCTCTGGCCTTTGGGTCCCTCCAGTGGTGGCCGGGGTCACTCAGTGTCCCCTGGTCCCCAACTGCCCCCAAAACTCGGCGCTCTGTGCGGGCCTGAGGGGTGGGGACAGCAGGGGAGACACAGGGGACAGCGAGGGGACAGCAGGGGACACAGGGCCCTGGCCACCATTCCATGGGTCCCACGGTCCCCAGGAGATGTTGGAGGGATGGGATAATGGATGGGATAATGGGATGGGGCACACCAGGTTTGTGACAGATTTCGGGGTGTCCCCGGACTCCCCCATGGATTTTGATGTTCCTGTGGATTCCCAGGATTGGGACACGGATATTGGGGTGCCTGCTGGTGTCCAGGAGTGAGATCCAGGTACTGGGGTGCTCCTTGATTCCCAGATTTGGGATATTGGGACGTTTCCCAGGCCTGAAATCCCGGTGTTGGGATGTAAAATAATTCCCGGAGCTGAAACACGAGCTCGGGGTGTCCGATATTCCAGTGTTATCCCAGTGTTCTTTATTCCAGGGCTGTTATCCCATGTTTGTCATTCCTGGAGTTGTTATCCCAGTGTCAGGCTGTTATTCCAGAGTTGTTATCCCAGTATCAGGCTGTTATTCCCGGGGCTGTTATCCCGCCGCCAGTGTCAGAGTGTTCATTATTCCCAGAGCTTTAATCCCGGTGTTTGTTATTCCCAGAGTTGTTATCCCGGTGTTTGTTATTCCAAGACTGCAGTCCCGATGTCAGTGTCAGGCTGTTCATTATTCCCAATGTTTATTATTCCCATTATCCCGGTGTCAGGCTGTTTGTTATTTCCAGACCTGTCTTCCCAGTGTTTTTTATTCCCAGCACTGTTATCCCGGTGTTTGTTATTCCCAGGGATTTTATCTAAGTGTTTGTTATTCCTGGAGTTGTTATCCCGGTGTTGTTATTCCCAGAGATTTTATCCAAGTGTTTGTTATTCCTGGAGTTGTTATGCCGGTGTCGAGCTGTTTTTCCAGGGCAGTTATCCCGGTGTTTGTTATTCCTAGAGCTGTTATTCCCACCCTCAGGGTGTTCCTTATTCCCAGAGCTCTTATCCCGGTGTCAGGCTGTTATTCCCGGGGCTCTCAGTGTCAGGCTGTTCATTATTCCCAGGGCTGTTTTCCCGGTGTTTATTGTTCCCATTATCCCGGTGTCAGGGTGTTCGTTATTCCCGGTGTTTGTTATTTCCGGAGCTGCCATCCCACTGTTTATTACTCCCATTATCCCGGTGTTTGTCATTCCCATTATCCCGTTATCCCAGTGTTTACTGCCCCCATTATCCCAGTGTTTATTATTCCCATTATCCCACTGTTTTGCAATCTCATTATCGTGTTATCCCGGTGTTTGTCATTCCTGTTATCCCAGTGTTTGCCGTTCCCGTTATCCCATTATCCCAGTCTTTACTATTCCTGTTATCCGGTGTTTATCATTCCCATTATCCCAAGGTTTGTCATTCCCATTATCCCGGTGCTTGCCATTCCCATTATCCCGATATTTGTCATTCCTGTTATCCCATTATCCCGGTCTTTACTATTCCCATTATCCCGCTGTTTCCCATTCCCGTCATCCCTCTGTTTCCCGTTATCCCGGTATTTCCCATTCCCATTATCCCCGTATTTCCCATTCCCGTTATCCCGCTGTTTCCCATTCCCATTATCCCGGTATTTCCCATTCCCATTATCCCGCTGTTTCCCATTCCCATTATCCCGCTGTTTCCCATTCCCATTATCCCCGTATTTCCCATTCCCGTTATCCCGCTGTTTCCCATTCCCATTATCCCGGTATTTCCCATTCCCATTATCCCGGTATTTCCCATTCCCGTTATCCCGGTGTTTCCCATTCCCATTATCCCGGTATTTCCCATTCCCATTATCCCCGTATTTCCCATTCCCGTTATCCCGCTGTTTCCCATTCCCATTATCCCGGTATTTCCCATTCCCGTTATCCCGGTATTTCCCATTCCCATTATCCCGGTATTTCCCATTCCCGTTATCCCGCTGTTTCCCATTCCCATTATCCCGGTGTTTCCTATCCCGCTGTTTCCCATTCCCGTTATCCCGCTGTTTCCCATTCCCATTATCCCGATGTTTCCTATCCCGCTGTTTCCCATTCCCGTTATCCCGGTATTTCCCATTCCCATTATCCCGCTGTTTCCCATTCCCATTATCCCGGTGTTTCCTATCCCGCAGTTTCCCATTCCCGTTTTGCCGGCAGCAGCTGGAAAAGCTCTGGAAGCGCGGCCGAGCCGCTGATGCTGGACTGGAAGGGGGGGCTGGGAATTTCCAGCGGGATCCATCCCATCTCAAGGATCCTGGAATTCTGGAAAGGGACACGGATCCACTGGGATCGATCCCAAGCTCTGCCTCTCCCAGGATTCCCAATCCCACTGCCAGGAGCTGGGAATGCTGCAGTGGGGCTGATCCAAACCCCAAACAGCGCATCCCAAAAAATTCCTGCTGCTCCCGGCGCTCCAAACCTTGAACCTTGGAGCTGGGAGCCACTTTGGGATTGGGATGAGAATTCCCAGTATCCCAAATGTGTGTCGTGGCTGGGAATGGCCCCAAATGGCTTTCCCTGCATCCAGCCCGGTTTTCCCGGAATTTCCAGGGCTGTGGGAGAAGGAGCTGGGACACCCAGATGTGCGGGAAGATCGGTTTTCCCAAAATCCCAAGATTTGGGCAGCCAGCTATGGCAGCAGAGCTGGGATGAAAGGAGACCCCTCCAAATCCAGGCCTGCCAGGGAAAAAGGGGAGAAAATCCCAGAATTTCTATGGAATTGGATTTTCCAGGGCAGGAAAAAAAAGGAATTTTTCCAGGAATTCACCACCCAGCTGTTGGTGGGAGAGGGGAAAAGCCAGACTGGGGTCGGGAAGCGGCTCCCGGGATGGGAGAAGGAAAATCCGGGATTCCAGATCCTGCTGGGAAAGGCTGGAATCAATCTGGGGCTTTTTTTCTCTTTATCCATGAAAAAATCCGGGAGAGGAGCAGCTCCAAAGCTTTTCCCTCGGGAATTCCCGAGCAATTCCAGAGGGGAATGTCCCCAGGGTGTCCCTTGTCACCTCTGCCACTGTCCTGAGTGGGGCGGGCTGCCCTGGCTCTGGATGGCTTCCCAAAAAAACTGATCCCAAAAAAAAGCCTATCCCAAAAAAAAAAAAAAAAAAATTTAAAAAAAAAAAAATCCCCAAAATCCCGAGCCCTCCCCACAAAAAACCCGATCCCAAAAAAAACCCGATCCCATAAAAAACCCAGATCCCAAAAAACGTAATCCCAAATCTCCCAATAAAAAAAAGAAAAGAAAAAAAAAAACCCACAGACAAAAAACAGCAAAAAAGCAAAAACAAAACCAACCCAAAACAACAACAAAAAATCCAAATCAGAAAAAAAGCTGATCCCCAAAAAAAAACCCCAGATGCCAAAAACACAATCCCAAAAAACCGATCCCAAAACTCCCCATAAAAAACAACAAAAAAAAAAACAAACCCCAAAAACCCCCAAAAAACCCCAAAAAACAACAAAAAAAAACAACAGGAAAAAAAAAAAACCAAAAAAACAAAAAAACAAAAAAAAAAAAAAAAAAAAAAAAAAAAAAAACCCCCACAAAAAACAAAAAAAATCCCCAAATCAGAAAAAAAAAGCCTATCCCAAAAAATCCGATCCCAAAAATGCCGGTGCCGCCCCCCCCGCGGCCGTGAGCAGAGAGGAGCAGGTGGCAAATGCCACCGCGGTGTCACCATCTGTCACCGCCCGCCCCCCGCCCGAGCCTCTGTCACGGGAGCGGCGCCCGCAGCGGAGCCGGGAGGAGACCGGGCCCTCTGTCCCCATTTGTCACCTCCTGTCCCCCCCATGTCACCTCCTGCCCCCTTTGCTCTCCCCCTGTCCCCATTTGTCACCCGCCTCGTCCTCCTTCTGTCCCCTCGCTCTGCCTGTCCCTTTCTGTCCCCCCCTGTCCCACTTCGGTCCCCTCAGTCCCCTCCTGTCCCCCCCTGTCCCCCCCGTCCCCTCAGTTCCCCCTCTGTCCCCTCTGTCCCTGTGTCCCCTCAGTTCCCCTCAGTCCCTCCCGTCCCTCCCAGGTGCCACCACCCCTGTCCCCTTGGTGTCCCCTTGGTGTCCCCTCTGTCCCCACAGTCCCCCCCTGTCCCCTCTGTCCCCCCCGGTGCCACCGCCCCTGTCCCCAGTCCGTGCCACCGGGGACAGCGCTGCCACCTCTGGCCACGGTGCCACCACCAACCTGGGGACAGGGCACCGAATTCCCGGGATTTGGGGGGAACAGCGCAGGGAAAAAACCGGGAATTGCTGGGAATTAATGGGAATTGCTGGGAATTGCTGGGAATTTTTGGAAATTGCTGGGAATTGTTGGAAGTCGATGGAAATTGGTGGGAATTGTTGGGAATTGCTGGGAATTGTTGGGAATTGTTGGGAATTGCTGGGAATTGCTGGGAATTGTTGGGAATTGTTGGGAATTTCTGGGAATTGCTGGGAATCACTGGGAATTGTTGGGAATTGCTGGGATAAGGAGCGTGGAGCGCTTTGGGGATGGTTCCCCTTCCGTCCATCCCCTTGGGACATTCCTGCTCCCATTCCACAAAAAAAAAAAAAAAAAATCCCTGGAAATCAACAGTGCCTCCCTGGAAGGGGGAATGGGATTTGGAATCAACAGGAAAGGGGGAAAATGCCACCACCATTCCAGGGCTGGAATTCCCTCCCACCCCTCCAGACATTCCTGTTGCTATTCCACAAAACAACCAAAAAAAACTCCAACGAAACAAAACAAGAAAAATAAACACACCTACAAAACAAAACAAAACAAAGCAAAACATTTTCATGGGAATCTGTGGTGGCACCTCCAGAACCACCCATAGGCTTTGGAATTAACAGGAAAAGGGGAATATTCCCGGAATTCCTGTTCCCTCCTGGGTTTTTCTGGGAAATCAACCTCAGCCATCCTGGGAATTGTTGGACAGCAGCGCTGGGAAATCAGGAAATAAGGAAATCAGGAAATTGGGAAACCGGGAAATTGGGAAATTGGGAAATCGGGAAATCAGGAAATTGGGAAACCGGGAAATCGGGAAATCAGGATCACTTCCCTCCCTTCCCTGTTCCATGCTGGGGTTCCAGGATGTTCCTCCTGGATATTTTCCCGCTGGGAATGAGCAGGAAGGGGATGGATGAGGGCGTGGATCATTCCCACTGGGATCAGAGATGTTTCCTGGGGGGTTCAGGGGTGACAATCCCAGCCCGGATCTGGGATCCGGCGCCTTTTCCAGGGAATC
>NW_027636326.1:0-26240 GCF_903797595.1 Erithacus rubecula
GGAAATATCGTTGCAAAAGGTGAACTTTGTTATTTTGGAGACTTTGAAGATAACATTCCCAAGCATTTTAGACATCAGTCATTCCCTTCCTGGCTGCAGGGGGAGGGAATTAAATTTCATGCCCTTCTATGAATTAGGAGCAGGGATTTCAGCTCCAGTTTACTGCAGTGGTCAGAACCAGAACTCTTCTCCTCTGTCAGGAGAGCACTGATTTTTAGGCAATTTATCAACTTTTGGCCTCAAATCCTAATTTTCCCATTCTTCTTTAGCTCAGGGTCCAAATGGAACTCAGACCAGCCTGGGACAGTGGAAGGGTGTCCCTGCTCATGGCGGGTGGAATGAGATGAGCTTTAAAGTCCGTTCCACCCCAAACCAGTCTGGGATTAAGATTAATTTCTGCAAACAGAAAAAACCCCCTAAATCACCTCAAACTTTTGATTCTCTCCAAAAGTGATGGATTTCCAGGACCACCATCCCCTCCTTCCCTGGAACAAACATCTCAGACCCAGCCAGGTGGAACCTCACCAGCACCACTCCCAGTCCCACCTTGTGGGAAATAAGAAAAGTATAAAACCCTTAAAAAGCTGTGTGAAAGCAAATTTTAGGATGGGGTGATGTAAGAATGCTGAAGATGCAAAGATCCAAACCAAATTAAATTTGTGATTTCTCCAGCCATCCCTCAAGTCTCCAGCTGGGACCCCAACTCTCCAGTCCAGCAGGGAGCCTGTGTTCAGGCTAGGTCAGGTTTCTTCTCCAATCTAATTTTAGACCTCCTCTGTTATTATTTATTCAACAATGTGAATGAGATATAGATCTCCTTCATCAATTGCCTCCTTTGGAATTTGCCTGTTTTTTCTTGGATGTCTCACATCCAACTTATCCCTGTGCTGTGTCTAGCCTGGAAAAGGGGGGGAAAAAGCCTAAAATGAATCAGACTGCTTTTAAAAAAACTTGTTTTAACAACTGTGTTTACCCTAAATCCCATCATTTAGTCAGAGGCTGGAATTTAGAGTTTCCTCTGCATAGACCCAGTTGCAGCTGAGCTGTTGCAATCCACATTAATTAATTAATTAATGTGGCCTGGAATTCATCTTGGATCGTCCTCAGCAAATGCTGACATTCCAGAGTGGAGCATTTGCTTTCATTTTTGTGCAAAACTTCTGTCCCCTTTGTATTTTTGGGGTTTGCAGGGTATCATTAACTTGGCTGAAAAAGAAATGGAAATTTATATCCCATAAATTCCAGGCAATTCACCCAGGTAGGGAATATTAATGCAATATTAAAATATATAAAAACTTTAATAAAATTAGGAAGAGAACTGAGAGCTCTTTTCCTTGACTGGGAGGGTTCTGGATTCAGGATCTCACATCCTCAGGGCCTCATTTTGCAACTTGCTAAAAGAAGGATCCTCCCAGCCCAAATTCCAGGATCCTGGAAATCTGTGGAGGGGTAAAACAGTTCATAATTGCTAGTTGTAATTAGTTTATTGGGACAGAAAGGTTTGATCATCTCTATTGGATTGTGAGTCTCACATTTTAGTAGGAAAATTTTCCATCACTTGGAAATTCACTCCAGCAAAACTCAGTGTCTTGGGTTGCAGTACAGGATGTGTCCAGCAATGTGTGTTCTGTCCCATCTGCTGACCCAGCTGGGGCAGTGCCCCTGATCTCCTGGCACATATTCTCTGCTCATGGGCCATCTTTAAACCAGCTGGGCAATCATCTTTATCTTCCCACAGCCCATCCTCCCTCCAGGAGATATCTCCTGTTCATGGCCACTGAGTCCCAGGGCACGGCTGATAAAATTCCATCATCCCACTGGGAGATGCTCCAGCCAGGGCAGGAGCCAAGCCTTTCCTACCCAGAGAAAAAATGACATTTTGGACACCAAGGCACCTTCTTTCCACTGGATTCCAGAGGAAAAACAGACCCTTCCACATCATCCCTGGAGCTTCAGAGGAAACTGCACCTTCTCCAGGAGCACTGCTCCAGCTGAACCACATCTGCCCCTGCAGGAGGATGCAGCACCATGGAATGGGACTGTGCCACCACCCTGACTGACTGACTGTGCCAGCTTGGATTCTGACTCTGGCAGGGTTGGGATTGTTCTGTGCAATACTGCATTTCTATTTTAATTTTCCTAGGAAAGAACTGTTATTCCTAATTCCCATCTCTTTGCTTGAGAGCCCCTTAATTTCAAAATGATAATAATAATTTGGATGGAGGGGGTTAATAATCTCCATTTCAAAGGGAAGTTTCTGCCTTTATTGGCAGACACCTGTCCTTCAAACCAGGACAATTTACTCCTCACAAACTACTTGGTCATATTTGGGCCTGTTCCAAGCAGCACAGAGCAAAGTTTGGACTTTTTGGGATAACAGAGTGTGAGGAAGAAGAGGTTTAAGCACAGGGATGCAGTGTGGGGTTCCACCTCCCTGTGGGCCAGGTCCTTGTTCCTGTTTTATGTGATCCCAAGCCAGGCAGGCAGGATCATCCCCTACTTTGGAAAGAATCCATCCAGGGAAGGATGAGCTGCTGATCTGCTTGCATGACTGAAAGCAAACACCCTCCTCAAACAAACAAACAAACAAACTCTTGGTAATTAAAAGAACTTTATTAAGGTTGCAAAGTCAAGGCTCAGAAATTGGACATTTTCAGACACTTGTGCAACTTTTGTTTCTGGCCTTTTTGTGCTCCTCATGACAGCTTTAACAGTTGTTTTTTTAATTTTTTTTTTTTTTTTCCCCTGAGCTGCTGTTTCCAGCACAGGATGGGGCTGCACACAAATAGTGAGGAGTTCAGCTCTGTGCTCAGCTTTGCTTGTTGCACAACCCAGAGCCTGCCCTGCAGATATGGGATATCAGTTTCCTCATTGCCTTTCCTGTGGTAAGGTGGCCTCACAGGGGCTCCAAAAAATGGATTTTTAACTCTTTGTGGCCTGCTGGAAGGAGAGGGTGCAACACCCTTGTTTTAAAACACCCCCAAGAACATCATATCCAGCCTTTGGATGAACTCCACTGTCACAGAACATTCAGAAATTTGATTTTTCCATTTCTAAGAGCTTGAGAGTTTTATTTTTCAGCCTTCTTATCTCTGATAGCAACATCCAAGAACAGGCTGAAGTCTGATTGAAGCTCTGGATTTCAACATTGTGGCAACCATGATTGGTTTGGCCTGTGGAAAACGAGGAATTCAGGACTTGGGATGAATCCTCAGAGACATCAGCAGGGACCCAGTGGCACAGGCAGGAGCAGAATTGAACTTGCCCAAGGCAGCAGTGATGCTTTTCTGCTCTTCTGCTCTTTTCTCCTCTTGTGCTTTTCTGCTCCTTTGCTCTCCTGACTCATTGGCTTCATATTTTCCAGATGTCTTCTGACTTTATCCTACCTTACCCCCTGCCTTGGTTCATTCCCAGATTTGTTGTTATGGGAATGATCCAGGAATGAATTTGCCAGGTCGAGATCCCAAATTAAGCTCAAACTTCTTTGTAGACCTGGAATTCCAACCTCTTGGAATTGAGCAATTTGGATTTCTAATCCAATTTCAAGCCAATGTCCTTTTAAGACCCCAAATATGCCTTTTCACAGCCCAAATCTTTTGTGCATCCCAAATCCATCTTCCCACCCCAAAATCTCCTTTTCCCACCTCAAATCCCCTTCTACCACCCAAGGTCCTTTCCTGTCTACCCCAAATCCTTTTTCCCACCCAAAATCCTCAATCCCCACCCCAATTCCCCCTTTCCTCCCTCCAAATCTGCTTTTCCATCCCAAAATCTCCTTTTCCCACTCCAAACCCCTTTTTTAGGTTTCCCCAGGTGTTTTTGGGATTCCATTGGGGTTTTGGGGTTTTTTCCCAGCATCGTACCCAGGGGGGTTTGCTATTTACCAACCTTCATTATTTGCTGATCAAATTGGACTGGGAAAGAGACAATGTTTAAGCTGTAATAAAAAATGTAAGAGAGGTGCATGGGTATTGATAAAATGTGGTAGATGTAAGGAAAAGTGTTGGTTACATCAAACACACTTATGGCAACCTGTGTGTCTTATTTGTACTGAAAAGCTGCAACATACTAATTGGCAGCGAGAGGCTTTGGCATTAATTGACACTCACTTTTCTTCAGGAGGTGAACAACGTGATCGCCAGCAACCTTCTCTTGTAACTGTGGGGTATGTTGTTGAAAATTGTAAGAACAGGTATCGATTGTTAGTGCGTTGGTGTCTCTTGTTTGCTATCCAATGGATAGAGTGGTTTGTTGCTACAGTAGTACTAAAATCTGTCTGTTCTTGGGATATCCCAGATATTACACGTCACTGTTGTATACCAGAACATCAATGGGATGATGTTATTAAGGGGCATGTCCGGCCTAAATCTAGGCATGGTAATCTTAGAGATGCTAATTGCTTCCTTCATCCCGATTGAAGCATGGATACCAACACAGCCCAAAACTAATGTGTGGGTTACCCTGGCAAATAAGACTGGGCAAGATGCTATATGCCTGTCTTTGTCAACACCAGGTAATCCTTTTTCTACATGCTTGGTTGGTATCCCACTTGATTTCTGACCATGTCCTGATGCATTTTCAGTCTGTAATATTTCAAATCTGAAGATGAATGTTAATTTTTGGGACTTATGGGTTCCATATTTAAAGCATGCATCTGTAGAACCCCAAGAATTGGAATTGATGGGGTCAGTTCGAGCTGATGCATGTGTGATGTTCAATTACTCTAGAAAATCTTTACATCAGCCAGACACAGTTTTGGTAAATGCATCTCTTTCAGTGTATCGAAATGCTTCACTGTGGTGCAATTATACTTCTGCTACTATCTCAGAGTCCACCAACACTCCTTTTGCTTTGCCCCCAGGTGTGTTTTTGATTTGTGGGGACAGAGCTTGGCCAGGCATACCATCTAGATTGAGGAGAGGACCATGTACCTTAGGAAGACTTACCTTGTTTACTGCTAATGTGTCAATGATTTTACAGGCACGCCGAAGACATCTTCGCATTAAAAGATTGGCTCATGCTTACAAATCTGACTGTCAGGATAATGTCAAATTTTGGTCATCTGCACAAATTATAGCAGCATCTATTCTTACTCCAGGTGCTGCTAGTGCAAGAGCTTTATCTCAACTTGATAAACTTGGCTGTTGGTTAGCAAAACAGACTAATGCTACCTCTATAGCTCTATCACAACTTTTGACTGACGTTGATTCTGTTCGTCATGCTACTTTGCAAAACCGAGCAGCTATAGATTTTTTTATTTTAGCACAAGGCCATGGATGTGAAGACTTTGAAGGAATTCATTGTATGAACTTTTCTGATCATTCTGTGTCCATTCATAAATAAGTGATTTGAAACGGCTTACTACTCACTTGCAAGAATACACTGGATTAGGTTTAACTGATTGGCTAAAGTCATTACATTTGGGGCCATGGCTGACATCTCTTTTACAGCACCTTATAATAATTGCATTTGTAATTGTGGTTGTACTTCTGCTTGTTCCGTGCATTTTTCAATGTTTGCAGAAAAGCATGACGCGCATAGCAGAGTCTGCCATGAGTCATGCTTTTCTTGGACAAAATAAAAAAGGGGGAATTGTTGAGAATTGGTTAGAAAGCCATGGACACAACTGTGGATATGGCTCGGCTGAGGCCTTGTTGCAGGAGAGCAGCTCCTGCTAAGTAGCAGCTAGGCCTTGCTCTTAAGCAGATTTTGCTGAGCAGCAGTGTTTGCTTTTAAGAGACTTTTGCAAAAGCAATAGAGCTAGCATAATTTGCAGAGTTAGTCGATAAGTAATACATATGCCCATTGTACAATCAAGGCCTTAACTTCCAGGGAAGCACGTAGCAAGCGAGGTATAACCCTGGGACGGATACTATATAGCAATAAGTATAAGAATAAGGGAAGTAGGAGCAGCGGAATAGCAGGTATGTTTTTTGGCTAGAAATTCAGTAGGCGTGATTATCTCACACTTACAATAACCAATAATAAGAGAAGGCGTACATAGTAAAAACCAATAAGATTGTACTAATATGAATAATGCTGATTTATGCTATGTTGGTCTATAAAACTGTCTGATGCTCTCAATAAAGGTGGATTATGCTTTATCAATCACATTGATTGTCTGGCTGATCCCCTCGCTATTCCTCCACGAGCGGCTTCGCACCCCCACAGAGATGTGCTGTACATACTCTGTTACAGCAGCCACCCCTGTTATTGAGCAGTGCTGCCCCCTTGTGGACACAGTACTGCAGCCTTATCCTGCGAGCAGTTCTGACCCCTTGTGGACCCAACCTGGTACTGCAGCACCCCTGTTTCGAGCAGTACCTCCCCCTTTTCGACACAAACAAATACTGCAGATCTCCCTTTCACTCAGCATTGCTGCCCCCTTCTGGATAAATCCCACTACTACTGTTCCCTTCTCCAGGCAGTGCTGCCACCTTTTGCACATGAACCATTACTGCAGCCTTCCCCTTCCCTGATCTGTGCTTCCCCCTTGTGGACACAGCAGGGTCCTGCAGCCCCTCCTTTCATGTGGTGCTACTCTCTTTGGACAAAACCTGACACTGCAGCTCCCCTGTCCGAGTAGTGCTGTCCCATTGTAGACACAGCATAGTACTGAAGCCCAACCCCCAGAGCAGTCCTGTCCCCTTGTGGACAAAACCAGGCACTGCAGCTTCCCCCCTCCCTCTTCTATTAGCAGTGCTGCTCCCTTTTGAACACAGCCCGGTACTGCAGACCTCACTCCCCAAGCAGTACTTCCGTATCGTAGAACCTTCCCCCGTCAGTGACGTCCATTTGTGGACACAAACAGGTTCTGCAGTCGCCTTTCCCGAGCAGTTCTGACCCCTTGTGGTCACAGCCCAGAACCGTGCCCCCCCCTCCCTCCCCCCCCGAACAGTGCTGCCCCTTTGTGGACACAACCCGGTACGGCAGGCCCTCCCACATTCCCAGCAGTGCTGCCACCTTGTGGACACAGTGTGGTACTGCAGTCCCTTTCAAGCACTGCTACCCTCTTTAGACACAACTTGGCACTCAAGGCCCTCTCCTAAGAGCAGTGCTTTCCCCTTGTGGATGCAGCGTAGTACTGCAACTCCTAGCACCATGAGCAGTGTTGTCCCTTTATGGATACAACCAAGTTCTGCAACACCCCCCCCACCCCGAGCAGTGTTGTCACCTTTTGGACAGAACCCCATAGTGCAACCAACCCCTCCTCAAGCAGTGCTGTCCACCTATGGACACAGCACTGTACTTCAGTAACCCCCCCACACACCAAGAATTGCTGCCCTTTTCTGTACACAACCTGGTACTGCAGCCCTCAGCCCCCTCGAGCAGTCCTGCCACCTTGTTGGACAAAAATCAGCACTGATTCCATGCTGCTCTACAAACATTGCTGAACCATTGTGGACACAGCCCGGTAATGCAGCCCCCCCATCTGGAGTAGTGCTGCCCCCTTGTGTACACAACCCAGTACAGCAGCTGCCCCCTCCCCACACAATGCTTCCCCCTTGTGGACACAGCATGGCACTGAACCCTACCCCCAGCTTCAAGTTATGCTTCTCCTTTTTGGACACAACCCAGTACTGCAGCCTCCTCCTTCTGAGCAGTGTTGCCACCTTGTGGACACAACCCATTTCTGCAGCCCCCTCTCCTCAAGCAGTGCTGGCCCCTTGTGGACACAACCCAGTAGTGCAGCCCTGATGACCCCAGAGCAGTCCTGCCCCCACCTGAAAAAACTCGGCACTGCAGCTGATCCCTCTCCATGAGCAATGCTGCCCTCTTGTGGACGCAGCCTGGTACTGCAGCCTCTCCCACCAAGCAGTGCGGCCCCCTTGTGGACAAAGCATGGCAGAGGATTCTCCTCATTCTGAGCAGTGCTTCCCCCTTGTGGCCACAGCATGGTACTGCAGCTGCCCCCCTTTGACCAGTGCTGCCACCTTGTAGACACAGCAGGTACTGCAGTCACCACCCCCCTAAGCAGCGCTGCACCACTGTGGACATAATCCAGTACTGCAGCCCCCACTGCCCCTGAGCAGTCCTGCCCCCTTGTGGACAAAACTCTGAACTACACCCCCCTCCCCCCACAAGGACTGCTGTTCCGTTGTGGACACAGCTCCATACTGCAGCCCCTCCCCATCCCCCGAGCATTCTCTCTCCTTATGGACACAACCCAGTACTGTAGCCCCCACTGTCCCCGAGCAGTCCTGCCAACTTGTGGACATAGCCTGGTACTGCAGCCTCCACCTGAGCAGTGCTGCATCCTTGTAGACACAACCCGCTACTGCAGACCCTCCCCCTTATCAAGCAGTGCTTCCTCCTTGTGCACACAGGATGGTACTGCAGCCCTCTCCCTCCTGGGCAATGCTGTCCCCTTGTGGAAACAACTCGATAAAGCAGCACCCACTCCCCTAAAGCAGTCCTGCCCTCTTGCAAACAAATGTGGGCAATGCAGGTCCCCTACTCTCAGCAGTTTTACTGTCTTACACCATCTCCCCCCCCCCCCCCCCCGCAAAGCAGTGCTGCCACGTTATGGACACAGCCTGGTACTTAAAACAGACCCCCACCAAGCAATCCTGCCACCTTATGTACACAACCTGGTGTAGCAGCCACCCCCTCCCCAGGCAGTGCTGCCCCATAGCGGACAAATCATGGAAATGCAGTCCCCCTTGTCCCAGTCTGGGGTTCCTCCTCTGCCCCGAGATCACCCCAGAGGGACACGAAGGTGGTTCAAAACCTGGTTTTCCCCGAAGCCGCCGAAGAGAGACTGCTGGAGACGGTTTTCTCTTTTCCCAAGGACAGTTTATTGTTTCTTATCTCTGGGACATTTTGCCTGGCCAGCAGCGGTCTGCTCAACCTGGCATCCATGGTGGAATCTGCCTGGTCAAGGCAGGGCTTATATAGTTATACAGTTAGTACTACGTATTACATGTTTACAAAATTTTACCAATACAACACAATTTTATTAAATGGTCCAGCCCTGACCCCAACCAATCCAAGAGGCCAACGTGTCACCCAACATGGATGACATGGAGAAGAAGGAGGAAAAGGTGTCCACCCCCCAAATTCTCCATCTTGGCCACGTGTCCCTTATCATAAACATTCAAGAAAACCTATTTATCTACGTTCTAACATACTAATTTACACTCTACTCATCATTATTTTCTGTGTCTCTTCTCTCAATGTGGGCAGATTCTCTCAAGGAGTCAAATCCAGCCCCTGCAACTCCTGGGCAGCACTCAGGGGTCTCTGAGGGGTCTGCCAGGGGGGTTTTTGCACCCCCAAAGGAGCCAGGGAAAAACCCTGGACTCCCACATCTCCCCCCTCTGTTTGCACCAAAAAGACCTCCTTCACGGTTTTGTCCAGAGCCCTTTTCACAGCTTTGTTCAAGGCGTGCCGAGTGCATGGGATGATGCATGGCAAAGCAATGAGAATAGTAACAAGCTCCACTAATATATAAAAACCTACTTTCAAAATTTCTTTTTACAAAGGTAAAAGATCAAAAAGGTCAAACAGACCATCCAGGCACAATAACTGTGCTAGAACTCGGAAGGATGGTTTGTTTGAGACTACAATATAATTGCTATATACATTCTAATTCGGAGTAACATCCATTGTTTGGTTCTTTTTCACCCCTAAACCATCACATACAATTCCAAAATCCATTGTTGAACCAAAAATTTCTAATTCTTTTTGTTTGAAAACAGCCACAGGGAGAAATTGAACCCATACATGCCATCCATTCACAGGAGTTGTCACAACTCACATCACCCATGAAGGGATGCCCTCCGGAATGGACCATTCTTTCACTGGCAATCCCACCAGACATTTTGAAAATGGCTTTTTTGCCTGGAATGCCTCAAACAAATTGTTTCCAACCCCACTGTCCATGCTAAACTTTCCCAAACACTCTCCCTTGGCTGCATCACTGGTAAATCCTCTTTTTCACCTAATACAGTTGACAAAAAATAAGATACAACAGCATATAAACAATCATTTTTCACTGTCAGTCCTTAAATCTTTTAAATCTTGTTTGAAGAGAAGTTCACATCCTTTTTCCTTGATGTCTGCCAACACTCCCCTTGGAATCTTGGCGGCTTGTTGTACTGGATCACTGTGAGGAGGGTCTCCTGCTAATTCTGCCATGGTGAGGTTAGCATGAGCATCACCTTGGTATTTCTTTCGCAGCTCCTTCAAAGCTCTTCTCCATCTGCTCTCCCATATAAGTCCTTGTGTGTCAGTAAGTATCAATGACACAAGAGATTTCATGTCACATGAAGTCAAGTCATATTCATTGAGAATACCTTTTAAAAACTGTTTAAAATATGAATATCCCAGTCCATAATCTCTAATTGCCTTAATTAAGTCTTTAATTAAATCATGATTTAATCTTTGCCATCTTGGGTTTTGTCCTTGTGGGTCGTAATTCACTGGCATGACTATTTCACCAGACCCAATTGCAGGACATTCTCTGCTTTTTATGAAGTCCCTTCTAATATTTGTCCAATAAAGTAAAGTATCTTGAGCTGCTGCTGCAGATGTGTGTTTCTGTAGGAATTTGTTTGCTCAAAGGAATTAGTTGTCGAGGTTGAGGCCAAGCTGCTGCTTCATCCATCTCTTGATCCATTGATATTGTAGAAATCTGTGGTTCTTCCTGTATTGTTCTTTGTCTTGTCTGAGGAGTTGGAGAGCTTGGTAGAATTTCGGCCCTTTTATGAAAATGAGGCTCTAGAACTGTCCACATTTGCTGAAAAAATCCTTCAAAACTGTTTTTCACAATCACAGCCATAGGGCTTTGAATGTCTCCAGTGCTTGCCATGCTCACTGGAATTCCTTCTGATGCTGTGATGCGTAGGGTGTTCTCCAGATCTTCTTCAGGAGACAGTGGCATCTTGTTTCCTCTGTCGGTTTGTTTCTTATATTTAACTGGAAAATAATCTGGCATCATAAGTCTTCTGCCACACGGTGGCGCTGTAGGTCTCGCTTGGAGTGATTCGGTTTGTTGTTGTCGTGTCCATGGCAACTGCTCGACTTCCGGTACTTGGGCCCGCCCCCCAGGGGAGCCGCCATATTTCCCTTGGCCACGCCCCCACCCAGCACGGACCGTCCCTGTCCCATGTCCTGCAGTCTGCCCATCGTCCTGGTCCCTGTCCCTGCGACCTCCCTCCTGTCCCTGCGAGGTAGGTCTGCATAGGTATCTCTCTGTCTGTAAAGTCTGTGGCCCCATCCCTGTCACTTCCGGGATCGGAGACGCCGGGAGCCCCAACCGTCGCGCATGCACGTGTTCCCTACTCTTTGGCCTCACTGCGCATGCGTCACCGGCTGCTTCCAGGCCGGGTGGCTCCTCTACCCCCCTCTCCGGGCGTTCCCTGCTCCCCCCTGACACGGATGGCCCCGCCGCCGCCTGCATGTCACTCCCCACAGCCATCGCCGTTCCCGGCGTGGGCGGTGCCTCCCCCCCGAGTCCCGTCGCGCCGGTCCCGCTGGAATCTGTCCCGGCCGCTGTCTGAGAGGTCCCCCCCCTCGCCGCTTCTGCGGCCCCGGCGCCTGATCCCGCCGCTTGTGGGGGAGGTGCCACCTGCGCTCCCGATGAAGCGCTTTTGAGCAGGAGGGGCTTTTCGTGAACCACGAACCGCGCGGGGGTTTCTGCACTTATCTCTCCCCCCCCCTGCCGCTGCAGCGCGCGACTCTGTCCCCCCTGCCTCGGGTCCCGAGGTCTGTGGTGTTTCCCTTTGTGCAGATGGTGGCAGAATTGGTAAAATGTCAGTGCTTCGAAGGTCCGATGGTGTTGCAGTATCTCTATTAATTTCCGCAACACCACGAATTGGGGTTATCGTCATCTCTGCCACTTCAGAGGTATAAGGTATGGTATGTCCGGTTTGTTCTCCCTCCTCGGCCCCTCCCACCGTCCTTGGGGTAGAATGCAGCTGCCCCCCCACCGGTGTTGAGGATGCTTTTGAGGGACTGAGAAAACAAAAATCTAAATCATCAAAATTTTTGGGAAAAACCTCCATCCTGAGTTTTCCCATTCGGGGAGTGGGTGTGGGTAAATCTATAAACTGGGGTGAATCTGAGGAATCTGGGGTATCTGAAAATGAACTGCTCTGCTGCTGGCAGGTGGGTTGTACAGGCATCAGCTGCTGGCTGGATGCCCCCTCCTCCGGTCCTGAGAGACCCTCTATGGCCTTCAGAGGACCAGAAATTTTTACTGTTTCTGTAGTTAATGCTTCCAGCATTACTCTTGCTACTGTTAAAAGATCTTTAGCCTTAAGATCCTTCAATGTTGCAGCATGGTAAATGTCTCTATTTGCCTGCTGCCAAAATGCTACCTTAAATATCTGACTTGTATCAATGCGTGGGTAGTACATTCTCACCCACACAATTAATTCTTTGATTTCATCCTCCGTTACTGGAATTGGATGGGAGGAGGCTAAAAACTTTAACACAGACAATATTTGGACCTGCTCATGACTGACGGACCCACCCATTGTGTGTGCCTATAGTGTATCTTGGATCTGAACCGACTCACCAAAAGGCAAAGGTGCCAGAACCGGATCGGAGTCCTCCTGGGCTTCTGTCCAGCAGACGCGCAGGGGGAGGAATTCCCGGGATCCTCCCTTCCAACGCGAGCCTGGTAGCTGGCTTTTCAGGAGTCGGATCAAGGTCTCTCTTCTGCCGCTTTTTTCAGGTGGATTTTCGGGGCTTCCAACCTCACGAGCTCAGGAATCCAGACGCGCACCCAGGGACGCCAAGTGTCCCGTCTCCGAAGGTCTCTTCAGGCTTGAGACCTCCCCAGAGAGGGCATGGAGGTGGTAAAAAGTCTGGTTCTCTCGGAGGCGCCGACAAGAAAGCAGCTCGAGACGGCCTTGAGTTGTTTTGAGGCTGTTTATTTGTCTTATCTTAAAAAAGTTTCTGGCAGCCCGGCACAGGTCCGCTCTGCAGGTCGACCATAGCAGAAAAGTCTCCTGAGAGGGCTGAGCCAAGGTCTTTATACCCTAAACTACGTATACAATATTTACAAATTTTCCCCAATGCCATGTAACCTTTTTGCAATGTCCAGTTTTTTCCCATCCAATCTGTGGTTCCCAGGGTGCACCTTCAACATGGATGACATGAAGAAGAAGGAGGAAGAAGTCCACCACACCCAGGGTCCTCCATCTTGGCCACATGGCCCTTAATATAAACAATCTAAAAAACTACTTATACTACATTTTAACAATCTAATTTACACTCTACTTATCATTCTTTTTTGTGTTTCTTCTCTCAGTGTGGGCAGATTTTCCCAAGGAGCCAAATCCAGCCCCTGCAGCTCCTGGGCAGCACTCGGGGGTCTCTGAGGGGTCTGCCAGGGGGGTTTTTGCACCCCCAAAGGAGCCAGGGAAAAACCCTGGACTCCCACAACCGTGACATCTCCAAAATTCCCTAAATACAAGGACAGCTCCCAGACAAAAACTGCCATGATTGACAAATCTGGCTGGCCTTGGCTTCCTGAGGGCTGGCTCTCATCTATCTTTGAAATACTGGAGTGTTTCCCAATGAAAAAAACTCTTCTTCCATTCCAGGCACCCACAACCAAAAATTGAGACTCCACCTCCAAAAATCCCTATGTCCTAGGATTTCCCCCAGATGAAAGGTGTCAGGAGAGACAGGTTTGGCTGGCTCAGCCTATGGTGGTCACCTGTCATCTTCTTCCAAAACACTTGGACTTCACATTTTTCTTTCTTGTAGGAAAAAACTATCCTTCTCAACCAGGTGCCCATGTCTGAAACTGGGATTCCACTTCCGAAACTCCATATATCCAAGGATTGCTATCAGGTGAAAGCTGCCAGGACAGACAGGTCTGGCTGACCTTTGCCTCTTGGGGGCTGACTCTCACCAGATTTTGAAACACTGGGGCTCAGTGCTTTCTTTCTTATGGGAAAAAAACCTGTCCCTCTCATCAGTGCAGATAGAGCTGAAATTAGGTATCCATCTCTGAAATTCCATGTATCCAAGGATTGCTTTCAGACAAAAGCTGCCAGAACAGAGAGGTCTGGATGGCCATGGCCTCTGATGGCCGCTTTTCATCTGCCTCTGAAACACCAGTGTTCTGTTCTTTCCTTCCTTTGGAAAAGAACCGTCCTTTTTCTCCAGATGTCCATGTCAGAAAATGGTATTCTGCCATGAAAATTTCATTTCTCCGAGGATTACTCCAAGAAAAAATCTGCAAATGCCATCAAGTCTGGCTGTCCTTGGCCTCTGGTGACTGCCCCTCATCTGCTTCTGCAGCACTGGGGCTCGGTTGTTTCCTTTCTATGGTGACAGTTGTGACACAGAGGGGACCCCATGCAACCAAGGACATCACTGTGGCACTGCTGGGCCGCATGGTCCCATAGAGCCAGTGTGAAGCAGTAGGACTTTGTGGAACCAGGAAGCCATTGCTGCACTATAGGGCCTTATGCAGCCAAAGGGCCGTTGTGATCCTGCAGGGTACCATGGATCGATGGAGACCATTGTGGCATTGCAAGACCCCATGGAATCATGGAGACCATAGTGACACTGTGGGGGCTCACAGAACCAAAGCGCCATTGTAAATGTGATGAAAACCTTTTGTTCGCCTGATAGACCTTGAGAGGATTTGCAAGGATTTGGAGGCTGGGATATCATTTTGCTATTTTGCTTTACTTGCAAGGATGCTGTTAATTATTTTGCTTTGCTTGTCTGAAAGACCTTGAGAGTGAGCGAAGATGTCTCTAATTGTTTTGCTTTGCTTGCCAAGATGCTGATAGTTATTTTCACTTTGCTTGCGTTAATTATCTATCGCCTTAAGTGTTAGTGAGGGTCAGTAAAACAAGGGTGAGAAAGACTACTCACCTTCATCCCTTGACCACCAGAAGGCAGAAGAAGACTCCCTAGCAACTGAAGGAGCATGCGCAGAACTACTAGAGGGGGGGCATGAAACCCGAGGAGCATGTGTAGAACTGCTAGAGGAGGGGCATGAAACCCTGGGAACTGAACAACTTAAAAGGAGTGAGCGGAGGGGGGTGGGGCTCGGCAGTTTTGGAGCTGGAGCTCCCCTGTCGCCCGGCGCTGTGGATTTTGCTTTTGCCTTCTGTAACTAATAAATTTTTTTTTTACTTTAATTCGATCCTTTATGGCCCATTTCATTCATTTATAACAAAAAGCACCAGTTGTGAAGATTTCCCTAAGCACTTCAGGTATCCACAAATCTTCTGAGGAGTGGTGTTTGTTCTCCTCCATGAAAGGCCCTGTGGAGGACTACAAATACTTTTCTTCTCTCTTTTTTAAAAAAAACTAAAAGAGGGAATTGTGGACACTGCTGAAGGCCTAGGCACATTTTAGCTAGGCCTTTTTCTCAAGTTCTAAGTATTTTTCTCGGGCCATGAAACTTTCTCAGCCTCTAGCCAGGATTTTTCCCAGGCTAGAGACTCCTTCTTTACTGTAAACACAAGGGAAAGAATCATAACAGAGATAAACACCAGCAAGGTCCCTGAGAAAGTCAGGGACAAGAGGTGTCTCCTTCTCTGACCAATGATCTGTCTGTATTTTGTTTTGCATGAACTACCTCATTTAAGGCAATAGTTTCTTTCAATTAATTGCTGTTTCTTGCTCTTTTCTGCACCATGCAAGAGAGTGTATTGTTGCTGGTTTTTTGTTGCTCTGTATCTTTCTCCACAGAGAAAGAGGCAACAGAGCAGGACACTTTATTTTACCTCAATGCACAGTGATCATGGCTCCCTACTGTCTCTGCTGAACACAAGCACAGTAGATAGTGATGTAGCAATACTGTGACTAATGGCATCTCTTAATGAAAACAGCAGTCTGAACAGTCTGTAATGAGTTCCATTCTGAATGCTCTGCAGAAACCAACAGGCACTTTATTGTTTCTGGAAAGCACAGAGTGCTCATCTCCTCAGGGTATCCTCAGGCTCCTGGTCCCTCAGGCTGTAGATGAGGGGGTGCAGTGTTGGAGGCAGCAGCAAGCACAGAAGTGACCGTGCCAGAGCCAGGGATGGGCACCAGGGTGGCACAGGTGACCTCTGGGCTTTGCAGGGCCCAGGCACAAGGGCTGTGCCAGAGCCAGGGCTGAGCTCCCTCTGTGGGCTGGGGCAGAGCCCAGCCAGAAATCCCCCCTGAGGCAGCAGCTCTGCTCTGGTGGCCACCAGGCCAGCTTGCCAGGGGAGGCTTCTGGCCATGCCCTGGAAGCAGCTGCTGCTGCCAAGGTGCCTTTGGTGCCTCAGGCTCTCCCTGGCACAGCTCCCACCATGGCACTCTGCTCTTGTGCCCGAGCCCTTCCCTGTGCTGGGGCTGCCTGGGGCTTTTCCTGCAGTGGGACCTGGCCGAGCCATGGCACAGGAAAGGGAGCTCCTGCTGGAGCAGGAGGCTCTGCCTGCAATGGGCTCCAACAGCTCCAGCAAGGACCTCTTTGCAA
The DNA here is from genome assembly GCF_903797595.1 of Erithacus rubecula. Lineage (NCBI taxonomy): Eukaryota > Metazoa > Chordata > Aves > Passeriformes > Muscicapidae > Erithacus > Erithacus rubecula. The sequence continues at coordinate 16,427 of NW_027636326.1, forward strand.
AGCCCCAGGGGGAAATGAAAGAGAGAGGGTCATGCTGCCTTTGGGGTGAATAATGCTGAAAGCAGCCTGACTCCTCCATCCCAAAGTTCAACATCCTGAGAGGGAGCTGAAGCTGTGGCAGAGCTGGGAAAATCCCCAGAGCAGGGAAAAACCAAGTGGCACCACAGAGAACTTCTGCAGAGCTGTTGAGATGGCACAGCCTGAGCACATCTGACTGACAGCACTTCAGACTAGAAAAGCCTTGTCCCAAATATTAGTGGCAGCATCTCCTGACATTTCCCTTCTTAGGGGTGTGTGGAGATTCCTCCCTGGATTGGAGACACCCCTCAAGGTCACTGCTTGAGGCTGAGCTAGGGAGATTTGCCCAGGGTCATTGGTCTGGGGGAGTGACACCCATCTCTACTTAGTTCTGCTTTGATACAGTTGCTTCAAAATTGCTTCCTAGGGCATGATATTAAAATTGATGTTACAGCTCCTAAACTGTGGAGTAAGTAATTCTGATTAAGATCTTTTTGCCTAATCATGATCATAATCAACCATATCTCTATGCATATAAATACTTCTAGATTTCCATCCTTAATGTTGAGGGACAAAGTTATACAAAGGTTCAATTCCAGCCTTATAATACTTTATCAATAAATTATTGACAAAGCCTGGCGCTGGGATTGGATCCAGGCATTCCCAGGCTCCTCTAAAAGAAGGAGTTTAGAAAGCCTGGGGTCCTGGTTTAGGGGAGCTTGGGGGTACAATTGGGGTGTTGGGGGTCCTTTGTGCCCCTCGTGACCCAACAAGAGCTTCTCTAATAAACTTGGCCTGAAGCTCCCACGGGACGCATGACAGGAACTCCAGTGAGTGTCTGTGACATCCCAGCCCTTTGGCAGCCTGGGCACTCCTGGGGACTCCCTGTGAGTGTCTGTGACATTCCAGCCCTTTGGCAGCCTGGGCACTCCTGGGGACTCCCTGTGAGTGTCTGTGACATTCCAGCCCTTTGGCAGCCTGGGCACTCCTGGGATGTCACCCTGGAGCCCCTGTGAGTGTCTGTGACCTCCCAGTGCTTTAGGAGCACACGGATGTCCCCACTGCACTCCTGCCACTGCCTGTGACAAATTGGCTCCTTGGCACCTCTGTTGTCACTGTGGAGCCCTGTGACTGTCACCTCATGACCCTTAGGAAGATTAAGGACCCCTGGAATGTCACCATGGAGCCCCTGTGACTGAGTGTGACCGAACAGATCTTTAGGAACCCAGACAACCCTCAGATGTGCCCATGGAGCCCCTGTGCCTGCACGTGAGCTCACAGCTCTTGGGCAGCCTGGAAACCCCTGGGATCTCATAATTCCTGCTCTGCTGAGGATGGATCCTCCCAGCTCCACTGTCCACGGCTGCTGCCTGGGACTGATGGCTCATCCCAGCTTCTGTCCTCAGACCCGCAGCTGCTCTCCTGGTGCGATGTCTCATCGTTATCAGCATCCTCTGATGGTTTCCAGGGCAGCAATCTCCTTTTGTCTCTGATTTGCTTAGCTGTTTTGCTTGTGATTTGCTCTGCAATAAGCTTATTGGTGTTTTTCTTGCCCTTGAACTGAGCCTCCAGTCTTACCAGCAGTTCTTCCTCCTCCTTTGTCCAGCATCTTTTGTGAGCTCCTCACTTGGATGTTTCTTTCGGCTGGGGAGCAGCCATCCTTTCCTGGATCCTTATCAATGGGTGTGCCAAGACAAGGTGAAAAATAGACTAGGTCATTAGAATACACTTCTAGAATATTTTCCTTAGTAATTCTACTTTCATACTGACAACTAAGTTTAGGCTAGAAGAGGAAGAATCAATTTGCAGCCTTAGGAGAAAAAGCAGTGAGAGTTTTAAACCTTGACAATTGTGGGGTCTGAGAGAGCCAAGAGTATCTGAAGAGTGGCTGTCTAACCCAGCTGAACGTAATGGTGGGTCAGCACCCTCAGTGAGGTCCATAGTGGGATGGGATTTGGGACAAAGAAGGAAGTCCATGGTGACTTCATTCTTCTGAAACAGGCACTTATTGCCTAAATAGGACAGGGCCATCTACATAGGAAAAGCATTTGTCAATTGATTATATCTTAGGGTTTAAACAATTGGGTTTGGACTCCCAATTACCCTCCTTAGAATTATTCCAAATATCAAGGGAAATGCTATCAAATGCCTGTTTAGCTCACTAATGGTAGCTGGCTAAGGTGTTCCTACAATAATTAATGAAAAGATTTGGAAGGCTGTAAAGCAGTGGGGAGGGAAAGGGGTTTTCTGACTAAGCTTTTAAGCTGCCAATGAGAAAATTCCACAAGCAGAGCACATGTTGTTTGTGATTATCAGTGAAGAAATGGCAACACGGGAAAGGAATTTGACCCCTTTTTAGTGAGTTCTGCTCCAAGTCCCATCAAACAGCTTGCAGATGTAAATGTAGATGGAAAGCCCATGTGGAAGCTTGGAAATGCAAATATTGTGACCCTCATGGTGGGGCTATTATTGTTAAAGGACTGTTAGGGCCAGGAAAAAAGCTGCATTTTGACCCACCAATTGATGACAAAGGTCAGATGGCCTTTTGCTAATGCAACATGGGCTTTGAAAGAGCATTATTGTATTTGTGGCCAACATGCTTATTGCAGGTAACCTCCAAACTGCTGAGGGATCTGTTCAATGGGGCTTAAATTGACTGTTGTTCTTTTTTCTACCACAAGTGAGGGAAATCACTTAGGAATCAAATTCTAATTTAACAATTTAACAATTTAACTAGAGAAAAGCAATCAATGGATGCAGTTCTGGCTGGAGAGAGCACCCAAAATGGGGAAAAGATGAATGGCCACAAGATAAAAATCATACTGCAATATAGACCAGCCACTTGGAATTAAAATCAGCTGCCAGAGAACCCATTTATAATTGGAATGGGATCATTAGGTTACAAGCTGCCTCTTAAACAATAACCAAGCAGACAGCTGCAGCTCTTGACCTTCCTGCTGACCTGTCCACTCAAATGAGGAATGCAATATTTCAGCATTGGATGGTATTAGGTCATCTATTAACAGGAGAAGGAGGAGTTTGTGGAAAATTCAATTTTTCAGACTGCTGTTTGCAAAGAGATGGTAATGGAAAAGTGATCAAACAAATAACAAAGAAAATAAAGTCAGCTCACACACCCATCCAAATGTGGAAAAGATGGGAATAGGACACGTTTTCCTGGTTTCCTGGCAATCTATGGGTTAAATGAATACTATTTCTGCTCTTATGTGCTATAGCAACACTCATCTTTTTACCATGCACGACACCTTGCTGAGTGCAACTCTTTCAGCAGGTGATCAAGGGGATGCATGTGGCAGCCACACCTACTGATGCAGAAATGATTACAAAAGAATGGAAAATGATGTCACTGCAAATACCTGCAAAACCAAAGATGATTCAGGAAGAAAAACTTAAATCACTGGCAATTATGGTGTGTAAAGACAAATAGAAAATAAAGAAAATAAAAAGAGGAGGGATGGAAAGGAGTAAGATGATTGTATCTTTACAAACAGACCATGTGAATTTGCTTGCAGACAAAGCTGGGGACTTACAGACAGTGAAGTAACAGAAGACACTCTTCATTCTAGAAACTGTTACTAATCAACACAGACATTTGCTCAGCCAAGGCCATGTTAAATTCCTGAACCGAGACCAAGACAAGAAAGAGTTACTAGAATTATGAAGAGCTTTTGCTTTTTTTTCTTGTATATTACAAAAGAACGAGTGCATAATAGAGTGGGGCATAGATTAGCTGGTTGAGGAATTCTGTACCTTAAAATTGCCTCATCCAGTGGGGAAAAAGAAGAGGGTGATGCGGTTGAAAATTTAGGATACAACGGGGGCTGCATCTCCCAATTATTTGAGACACCCTATGGGAAATGTCCCATGACCTCTCCCTTTATTCAAATAAAGTTACAGGACTCCTCTTTCTCCCTTTTGGACATAAACCTGTGGCATCGTGGATGAATTTTTCTGACAGCAGTGACCTATAAAGGAGTAAAGTGGTTCCCCCGCAGGCTCCATCCCGCTGCAGCGCTCCGGGACTGCCTGCAGCGCTCCATCCCTTCCCCAGGGCTTCCTGCGGGCTGCGGACCCACCTCGCTCTCTGCACGGGCAGGGCTGGGCCCCCTCACCAGCAGCCGAGGGGCTGCAGGGCTGCAGCTGCAGCACCATCAGCCTTTCTATGCAGGGCGCTGCTGCTGCCTCCATCTCTCCATCTCCTCCCCTGCTCGCCCCTGGCTGGGCGCTCACGGGGGGCCACCCTCGCCTGTCCAGTCTCAGCGGGAGCTGCCCCTCCGTGGCTCTCCCAGCAGTGCCGTGCCCGGGCTCCACGCGGATCTGGGCAGGGCCGGCTGCGTGCGGCTCTCGTGTTGTGCAGCAGCCACGGTGCAGGCGGGGTGGGCTGCGCGGCCGCGGCAGCACCAAGAGAGGAGCCGTGGGCAGGACGGTGAGTGCTGCGGCCGTGCGCTTCTGTTCCCTGTCGCTCGCTGGCTCTCCCCAGCCCTGTGACCCCGCGGAGTGCTGGGCCTGGCCGGGCAGTGCACAGCCACATGTGTGGCCAGCGGCAGCCGCAGCAAGGGACTGCTGGCACTGCTGGTGCTGGTGGTGGTGAGAGAGGGGGCCAAGGGCAGAGATCGCAGGGTAGACCTGTTACCCTTCCCTGTCCTTTTTCTCTGATGGCCATTGGTAAGGTAGACCTGTTGCCCTCTGCGGCCTTTACTCGTAAGGACTTTCACGGGATAGACTTGTTGCCGTCTGCTGGCCCTGGAGCCTGGACACTGAGCAGCGGTGCCGCGTCTTGTCCATCCCATGAGCGGCCCCCTTGCCCTGGCCCGCCCGCCCAGCACGCCTTCGCCACAAGCCCTGCCCGTCCCACAGCCCCCGAGCACTCGCACCGCGCTCACACTCCTGCTCACGCCTGCTCTTCCCCCTCCCCTAAAGTCGCTCCCTCAATGTACCTGAGTTGCGCTCCCAGCCTAAGCCGCTGGCCCTGCCGCCTCCAAGCCCCAGTGAAAAAGGGAAAGGAAAAGGGAAAGGAAAAGGGGAAAAAAAACCCCAGAATAAAATTAAAAAAAAAAAGCAAATTAAATAAAATATATATTTTTTAAAAAGTATTCGAAAATTTTTATTGGTTTTGAAACTGGCCTCACAGGATGGGACAGGGCTGCTAGGGCCATCCAGCTCCAGGGCATTATGGGGCTGTGGGCTTTGCCTGACTCCAGGACGGTACGAAAACACCTCGTCTACCCGGCTCTGGGCCAGCGCCGTCCGCCACCCTCCGCCGGAGATGGCGCCGCAGCGGTGGTGGCCCCGCAGTGAGCAGGTCTGCCCCTGTCCGGGGTGGCCCCTGAAGGCCTGGTCTACCCAGCTCCGGAGCCAGGACACCCGCCAGCCGTCCCCAGAGACGGCGCCGCAGCAGTGGGCGGCAGTGGGGCGAGCAGATCTGCCCCTCTCCCCGGCGGCCAGGGCAAAATGGCTCTGCCCGATACTGGGGCCGGCGGTGTCCGCCAGTTGCAACCCCTTGATCAGCTGCGATCGCTCTCTGCCACGGTCCACTAGCACGGCTGGCCCACGCATCCTGTGCTTTTTATTTTTTGGATTCACTTTTTGCTTGCTTGCCGTCCCTGCCTTTTCCGGAGGGAAGCCGATCCCTGTGAGCTGTGTCAAAGCCGCTGGCCCCGGCCATGGTCGGCGGCAGCTTCTCCCACGCTCGCTGCATCGCTTCCCTGGGCCGCTAAAACCTGCCCTGCCACGGCGCCCCCTCCCCTCTCTGCACTTCTCTCACTAGGGAAAATCTTCCATGTCGCCTCTGCCTCCTGTGCAGCACAATTCACCAGGCCTTGCATTGTTCACCCTCTAATAGGGAATGTGAGCTGGCTTTAGACCATCGGGAGACAGGTCAGTTTTACACCTACTGAGGATTGTTGTTGCAACAGGCTGCTCGCTCCTTTGAATCTCTTTACTGAAGTGTGTCCATCTTTCCCAGAGCCCTTGTTCTTAAGGACTGTTCCCCTTAAAAAATCAGGGAGACAGTTCATCCAAATCCATGCATGCTGAGTAGAGGAAAGCTTCTGCTTATATTCTGTACTTTGCAAACATATTCATTGATTGTCCTGGACTAAACGCACATATGATAATCATTTCCCCAAAATCTTTAACATATTTCCCCTCCCTGTGTGTTCTTCTGTCCTGGGGGTCTCTCTGGTGGTCCCTGGTGGTTATGGACCCCAATGTTCCAGTGGGCCTGGCTGAGCTGGCAGGACACTGAGGCTGGTGAATTCCAGTTCCCCTTCTTACACAAGGGGCATTGTGTGGTTTGCAGAGGCCAGTAGTTTTGGAGAGCAAGCATTGTGTCAGCTCAACTGGGGTGGGCAATTTATCATCTGTTAACATGAGGCGACAGAGTGGGCTATGACATCACAGAGTGGGCTATGACATCACAGAGTGAGTTAAGACATCGCAGAGTGGACTATGACATCACAGAGTGGGCTATGACATCATAGAATGGGCTATGACATCACAGAGTGGGTTATGACATCACAGAGTGGGCTATGACATCACAGAGTGGGCTATGACATCACAGAATGGGCTATGACATCACAGAGTGTATTATGACATCACAGAGTGGGCTATGACATCACAGAGTGGGCTATGACATCACAGAATGGGCTATGACATCACAGAGTGGTTATGACATCACAGAGTGGGTTATGACATCACAGAGTGGGCTATGACATCACAGAGAGGCTACGACATCACAGATTGGTTTATGACATCACAGAGTGGGCTATGACATCACAGAGTGGGTTATGACATCACAGAGTGGGTATGACATCACAGAGTGGGTTATGACATCACAGAATGGGTTATGACATCACAGAGTGGGCTATGACATCACAGAGTGGGCTATTTGAGGTCATTGAGCATTACAGGCTGTCCCTGTGACATCACAGGGCCAAGGTCTGACATCCCAGCAGGGCTGTGTGACATCCCAGCAGGGCTGTGTGAGGTCACTGGGTTGGTCACTCTGCCCCAGCCCCCTCACAGTTTCCCCAGACAAGTCCAATGCTGTTCATGTCCAGCAGGGTCCCCTGTCCCTCTGTATCCCCCTGCTCCACCTGGAGCCACAGCCTCCCCAAGGATGTTCCACAAATCAACCCCAGAGCCTGGTATGGGGACAAGGGACCAGGACCAGGACATCAAGGACGTGGATTGCACACGCTTCCTGATACAACACTTGAATAGCGTTTCTACCTGTCACAGAATCATCTTGTCCAAAATTGGTTTTGTACAGAAATCCCTTGGGGTGGCAGGACTCATCAGATCCTGCTGGGACATGGCACAGAGCTGAGAGAGGAGCTGTGATGGTTATTAATTGGATCATGTTCAAATTTTGTTTGTTGGCAGAGAAGAGAAACATTCCTGTTCCTCTGAGTCTCAGCAGTTCCTGAGCCCAAAGGACACAAACCTGATGAGTTGTGGTTCCCAGTGCAGGGGTGGCCCTTGCACCTCCCTCCATCTCCACAGCAGAGCTCCCTTGTCCCAGAAAGTGCCTGGCACTGCAGGATGAAGGAAACAGGACAGGCTTGAGGGATCAGGGGCCAGGGCACGGCCAGGGATTTGGGGTGGTTGTGAGCCACAGAGCCACAGAGACCCTTCATCCAGCTTGGTGCCAGGCAGCCAAGGCCTGGAGCTATTGTGATGGCTGCTGCATGGAAACCTGCCCTGGGCCCCTGCTCAGGGCTGGAGTCACTGCCCAGAGCCAGAGGGATCCCTGGCTGGGGGCTTGTGCCGTGGCACCTGCCCTGTGCCGCGCCGGCTGCTCAGGCACAGCGGGACAGCAGCACAGCCAGGACAGGGCTCTAAAGGCCCGCTCAGCCAGACAGTAAAGGGCAGCTGGGCACTGTTTCCATGGCAGCATTCCTGGACAGCACACCTGGGTCACCTGTGGTGGCACTTGCCACTGGAAAGCCCTTGAGGGGCTGATGCCACGGCCGCTGGCACTGAGACACTGCTGGGCTCGGGTGCTGAGCACAGGGTGAGCACACAGAGATGGTTTCGTTCTGCTGAGCCTGCACAGAGCCAAGGCCTTTCCTGACCCTATCCAGCCATGCTGTGCAGGGGCGGGGCTGCAGGGGAGCTTGGGAGGGGACACAGCCAGGACAGGTGACCCCAACTGACCCCAGGATATCCCAGACCATGGCACATCGTGCTCAGTGTATAAGTGGGGGGGGGGAAGGCAGAAAGGAGGGGACATTTGGAGTGGTGGTGTTTGTCTTCCCAGGAAACACTTAGGCAGGATAAGACTCAGTTTCACCAGTGGGTAGGGTCAGCACCAAAGACACAGACACCAACTGAAGGAATTGTGTCATTTATAAAATGCAAAACTGCAAAGAATCACACAAGGAGAATCTCAGTAAAACAGATATTTGTTAGAAAAAAATTACAAAAGGAGAAGCTCAGCAATGCACCCAATCATCACTACCAAATATTGCCCACAGTGATTTACAAAGATCCATCCCCAGTTCCCCCCAGACTTTGCCATCACCCTGGTGCACACATCAGCTGGGGGAAGCTGTCACAGCCAAGGGCTGCAGAGCCACTCCTGGACACTAGGAATTCCTGCAGGTGCCTCCAGCCACAGCTGAGGCTCCCAACCGTGCTGAGAGAGGGCCAAGCTCTGACAGTGATGAATAAACAAACTGACAGCACTGCTAGTGCAGGAACAGCTGGTTTCATTCTCTGGTTTGGTTTCTTCCAAAGCCTGGCCAGGGCTCAATGAGGAACCAAGGGAGTTGACTTTGACCAAACACCCCCCAAACAAAGCCAGATGGGACCTTGTTTGGTTTCTAAACACACAAAGGTAAATCCATATCTCACCAATGCAGAGATAGACAGATCATATGCTAAAAATGCCTCATTAATGAGCAGATAAAAAGATAACATTTGGTTGGAAGGTTCATCTAGAGGTCACCTTTGGCTCAGGTCCTGGTGCTCAGGCCTTGGTACTTCAATCAGTGCCTTGACCAAGGCATGAACTACAACCTTCATAACAATTCTTTCAATAACTGAATCTTAAATTTAGGTAGGAGGCATAAAGGCATCGCCTCTTGTTCTTCATTTAAGTGCTGTTCAAGTTCATTACTCAGAGCTGTAAGTCACCTTCCTTCTAAAACATGCCTAATTAGTTGCTACTCTCTGCTGTTTATCAAATCCCCACTGTTTCCTGAGACTGTGTCTCTTTTGAGACGAGTCTCAATGCTCCATTTCTCAGCACAAAGTGTCACAACAGCTCTAACATGGGATCATAACACACCAAGTGCTCACACTGCAATGACTGCAGTGGCTGCCACAAATGCATTTCACAGCAGCCTCCAGTTTGGCAGCCAATCTCACCAAGAAGAATTCTCTTCTTCTTACCACTCTACTGCTCTTTCTATCGAGGTGATTCCTGACTGTTGGACTTCAAACTCATCACTGACAGAAGTGCAACATTCCTTTCCCATGGCAGCCCAGGCTCCTCCTTGGCCAGCAAGCAGATAATTCAAAGCCAGGCAGTTCTGTAGAGCCCTATTTGTGTTTGTTGGAGCTCACAGGATGTGCTGTTGGACATTTTCACAGTATCATTTTCTGCTGCTTCTAATAATCAATGCAGCTCATTAATGTAAACTCCACAGGAGGAGGCAGTGCACATGGGGCACACATGAGGGAGGCGGGCCCGTGGTACCAGTTTTGTCCACAAGGAAGCCGCACTACTGGGGGGGGAAAACTGCAGTGCCGGTTTTTTCCAAGAGGG
>NW_027636325.1:0-26140 GCF_903797595.1 Erithacus rubecula
AAAAACCTTAAAAAAAAAAAGAAAACCAAAAAACAAAAAAAACCTCTTAACTGTAAAAGACAAAAAAAAAATACAGACAAAAAACCCACAAAAAGAAAAATCCACACCAAAAATAAAATTCAAATAAACAAATAAAATACACAGCAAAAAATCACAAAAACAAACCAAATCAAATCAAAAACCCCCCACAAAACTAAATAGAAACTTAACTGAACAACTTCATTTCCATTCAGAGTCCTAATTTAGGGAGAAATAAAAATATCCCAAGACTAGGTGATCAAATAATATAAAAGTTATGTAATTTATGATAGCTCAAGGAAGCCAGGCCATAGGTGCTGCCTCTGGAAGAGCTGAAAATGTAGCATCTATTGCACTAACAGAAATGAAAAGTTTAATGTTTTAATAATTTCCCATCCTCTCGTGAAAAATAATTTGCATTGTTGGATATGTGGCATTTTTCAATCACCCAATTATTTAAATTCAGCATGTCCTGAGGATGCACTCCAACTAATTTTAGAGATAATGGGAGAAAACTGTGTTTCTTCATGAAAAGGAGTAAATTTTGGATTTTGCTTTCTGTCACAATGTACTTATACTGGAATTCCACTAATAAGAAAAAGAAAGTAAGTTTTGTATTAATTACTCAGTAACCAGCACTGTACCATGCATGATTTACACAGCACAAGGTATTTACCACAGTAACACTTTGGAAAGTATGCATGTGGATCAGTATCTAAAATAATAAATGCTAGCAGCACGTGGCTTTGGAAAAATTTAAAAGATGCTAAATTTACTAAATTTAAAAGAACAGAATATATTAATCTCTAAATATATTATGATGTCAAACTTTCTGCCATGAGATGTGGAGGGTAGGATTTTTAGAATTATAAAAAAAAAAAAAAAAGTCATTATAACATTTTTGTGAAAATTGTCATTTTACACAGAATTTTTTTCCTCTCATTTTGAAGATTTTCATATCAAAGCTAGAGGCCTTGAACAGTCACCACTCATTCAAACACAAGTCTTTCCTCATAGTTTATCTAATATAGCATTTTTTCATTTTTGGGGAAGCAATCATTTTAATAATAAAGAAACTATAACCACATAGGAAACAGATAGAAATTAAAGTAGCATAGTAAAATCATAATTTTTGGCCTGGAAACAGGTCCTGAGAACTGACCTTAAAACACTGGCTTAAAACCTGCCCACCTTCCCCTCTTTATTTCTGCCCTTCCTTTCCTCCCCTTTCCAGACAGACATTAGAAAGGGATGAACACCAACCATCATAATGAGCAAATCAGGGTATCTCTGACTAAACCATTGTTTTGGGCCCAGTTCCAAATTTTCCTTTCTTGCTCATAATCAGCATTTGGGGGGGTTATGTGAGTTGGAATCTCAAAAATTTGGGAGTTCTTTTCATGTTGCAAAGACTATATAAAATTGTAAAACAAGTAAAAATAAAGACACAATAAAAAGTAATAATTTCATAAACAGGATTGAAACTGAAACTTATTTTACTTGTAGGATATTCAGTAAAAACCTTCTCTTCTACCACTTCCAGAATTTAATGACAGAAAAATTTAAACATTTATTTGGATATTTTCAACTGCTTTCATACATCTGCATAATGTAATTGGTTTCCTGCTTTGATTGTAGTAATTTATCTTGTACACAATGAAAATAAAAATAGCTCCTGAGGAGTTTAAATTGTCTGGCAATGAAGATTATATGGGAGCAAAAGTCTATTATCTGGCAATGCTGCAGAAATTAATGTTTAAATAAGGTTAGTGTATCTAAACATATTAAATCACCTAAAATTTTGCCACTCATAATATTTTATCACTGTAAAAGACCAGAGGTCAATGATCTATCAAAGAACCAAAATAAGAAAGTACAATTTATTTGGCTAGAAGGATTTCTGGGAGAAAAAAGAAACTTTATGAAAATATTGAATGTCTTTCTGCATCACAAGTCAGTGTTGAGTAGATGTCCAGCAGTACTTCTGATTTTTATTTCTCTTTAGAATAGCAAGAGTAGCTCCCACATTTCCTTCTGGATTTGGGGAATTCCTTACTCTGAAGCTCCACTGGGCATGAGTCCCCAAGGCAAAAGGTGATTTGTCTCACATTAATACCACTGTATATCTATCCAGTGAATTTAATAAGGATTCTCTCTGCTGACAACCAAAACAGTCAAGTCTTTGACTGCCAAGAAATCTCCCTCAGAGCTGACTCATTCACAGACAAACTGGAAGTTTCAAAATCATTGGCTAAACCAACACAAAATATCTGCTTGGCAGGAGTCCTTCATCACTGAAAAAATCACCAATCTATCTGGTACCTCTGTCAGAGAAACCTTTGGATCACAAATGCTTTTTTTTTTCCTCATTTTTCAGTTTCTTCTACTATTCCAGCAGCACATTGTGATTTTGATTGGTATGTAAGGCTAAAATCAGTTCCTGATTGTTGATTGAGAGAGAGATGGCATTTTCTACCTCAAGGCATGGGGGAATTTTTCATACTCTTTTTCTTGGGTGACAGTTACCTCTAGAAAGAGTAATTTGAGGTTCAGTACTGCAGATTCTGTTTTCTCTGGGTTTTATCTCATCATCAAATTATCTGAGTAGAGGATCTCCCATTGTTTAATGAATTTCAAGACATATGGAATAGAGACAGTGCTGCTTTCTAGACAGTACTTATTAACTGATGATTAATTTAATTGAAATTTCTCATACTTTGTGAAAGATGCTCTGAACAGAACTGTGATTACTCTTGGTACCTGATTTTTAAACACTGAATAATTTCAAGCACCCAGTGCTCTCTTGCACCCCATTTTCAATCAAATTCATACAAACCCCTGATGCTGCTTCATGCTTTCACTGGTTTTTATCAGTGAAAAGGTTGGGAATAAAGCACCATATTCCTACAGAATCTAGAATAATTTTGTCATTTATTTGGAGCAGAGTGATGCAATTCACAGACTTGGTTATTAGAGCATTTATTGGAGGGTCAGAGAGGTTCTCATTGTAGTGACTTTTCAGTCTTTCATTCAGTCTGAATTGGCTTAAAATGACAGAATTATACTTTAAAATGCCTTTTATACTGAAAGTTCTCTAGGCAAATAAGCATCAGGGTTCAAATCAGCACAAACAGAACAAATTTCTATTTGAGTGTCAGTCATTACAATACTGTTTAAAAGCACTGACCTGCTTTAGCTTCCTCATTTGGCAAATTCTTCTCAGAATTTATTTCAGCTACTTCACTTTCATTAAAGATTTGTGAAAAGAAACATTTTGTCTTGGGCTGAAAGGAAACAAGAAAGCTGTGTTCATAATTCTTTCCCCCTAAAACCTTCAGTGCTAGCAGCAGGGGTGGACTTTGTGTCTTTGTGCAATTGAGGACAAGCTTTGTTGTTTCCTTGATTTAACTCAGATTGCACTGGCATTGTTAGAAACACATTTAACACCAGTTATATTCACTTGTCACAGGCAGATTTGGTTCAAAAGTTCAAAAATTCTCAAACTCTTAAGGCCTCTTCTTAAGGTTAGATCCAGGCAAAGACCTCCCTGAAGCTCTGCAGGAGAAACACCTTCTAGCACTTGGCTGCATCCCATTCCCAGTTCCATTTTTCCCTGTTCTCACAGTGCCCTGAGGTGAGATGTCTCTCTGGAGAAATCACCATATCCATATCCATATCCATGCACATCAACCTGGATAACCTGAACACTGCCCTACCCAAGGCTGCTCACCTCAGCCCAGCTGAATCCTCTCAGTGACACCACTGGCATTAGTCACCAAATTATCCTTTTATTTAATAAAAGCTTCAGGGGACTCTGTGTAATCTGGGTGGAATATCTGCAGTGTCTCAAAAACTTGGATTATTAACTGCACCATTTTAGCACCACAGCCCTTGGTCTGCACCAAAGGGTCTTTATGAAATACAGTAATTAAGCAACTCTTAATAGAGATGGATGATGAGTTTCTAACAAGAATGGATCATGTTTCTCATTTCTGATTAGAATGAGTTTCCCTAGGGAGGGATGGCCATCCTAAACCCGGGTATGAAAGAAACCAGACTAGGCTAGATATAAAGGTTAACCTTCACTTCTTCAAAAAGCTAGGGAGAAAAAAGAAAATAAGAAAGGAAAGAAAAAAAGGAAAAAAAAAAAAAAAAAAAGGAGCACCAAAATGCAGCAAGTGTATTTTCTCATCATTTCATTGGACTTGAAAGGGTTCTAAGTCATGGAGTAAACAACTTCCTTCAGCAAGCATATAAATCTGATCTGTGCATCCCTCACTGCCCTGGGAAAGAATAAATTTCTGTCCTGGCCTTCAGGACTTTATGTGCTGTGTATTATGCCTGAAGTATTCTTTCACTGTCACATTTTTAAAACTTTATTTGGGTATTTTCAGTACATTCCTCTTTAGTCACTCTAAAAGCTTATTAGATATGACAAAGACTGATTTTTAAAAATCTTTATTATTGATAAATTACTTCTACAAAATTGAAATTTACTAACAACCTTTACATTTATTTCCTTCAGTAAGGGTTTTTCTTCTTATGCCTTTTCTATTTTGAAACAAGTAGAATATATAAACATTGAAAAGTTGACCATGTTAGTCTAATTCTTCAATTTTTAAATAATTTCCTACATCTAACTTCAATTACTGTTAGGGGGGAAAAATATTTTCCTTTAATTAAAATATATATTTCACCCAAACAAAAGTTTGGCAGAGAACAAATCTGGTAACCTCATAAATAAAACAGACACTTTCTTGTTTCTTAAGCAATCAGTAGTCCTAGGCCATTTTGCAGCCAACAAAATGCAAATTGTTAAATTCCAGATTGCTGAATTGAGAAAATATATTTTGGTGCTCATGTTTTAATTTTTGATAGCCAGAATTTTCCAAGAAAATGAGCCTTCCTGCCATGATGTCTAGCTGCATTAACCAATGTAAAATTTTTCTCCAACTTTTTTATAAACAAAATCAGTGTATTTAATAAAAAAATAACAATTGCATATTTGTCTTGCAGGTTGGGATGTTGGACAATACGGAAAACCCTCATCTTGTAAGTCCTGGTGACTTGGGAAAATCAGACCATATTGTGCAATCTTCTGCAAAACCACAGGAAAACTCTCTATGTAGTCCTAAGATACCATCTTCTGTAAAAAACAAACAGACAAACAAACAAACCAAAACCTAAAAGCAACAAATCAGACTGAAATAAAACAAGAAACATCCCTGGTATCTGGAATGCATTTACACTCGTGCATTCCTTATGTCTCTCCAGAAGTTGATAGCAGACAAGCTTCCTCTGGAAATAACCTGTGCTAGAGAGAAAGCATAAACCAGCCATAATTCTTTGGCAGATAAAACAATCATGAAAAACAGAATCTGTTTTGCAATCCTCACCTTGTAAAGTACTTATATATTGGTACTTTAAAAGAACCTGGAGAAATAAAGAGCCATCATTTGTGGCAGTTTATCTTCTTTCCATTTCCTGGTACCAGGAGTTTGTGGGTATTTATGTTTCATCTGCATGGAACTCCATTGCACAGCTAATGTAATCTGCACTAATAACTACACCCTGGAATTACTGCTGTGGGAATGTCTTTCCACAAACCCCCTTGTACTACCACCTAATAAAGTTCTGCCTGTAGAGAAAACAGCAATGACTGCCCCGTTTTTGATTTGTTTTGATTTTGATATGTAATTCTGTTTAAATATGTTTAAATATTTCAGTGTGATTTTGTCTAAACATATCTTTCTTAGACATGAAAGGAGAGCGGTTTGAAAGAGCATAATCTTTTAAAGATGTTTATTTCCAAAAGTACTGTGAAGCATACATCTCTTGGGCAATAGACCTGCTTGTAATAAAGTATAAATCAGAAATACACTGAATCACATTTCTGTACATGGGCTATCCTCTAGCTTTAGGCAAAACACTACAAACATCTGCTGTATCTACTGCACATCATCAGTCTACTGATGTTACAGTTTTTACTGTGTTTTTAAAGTGTGATATCTAAAAGCAGCAGATGTATATCTGAGGATTTCTTTCAGAGAATGTTTACAGCTATGGAACACACTTGGCAGATTTATATACCTCAATTTTTTATAGGTTTACTCTTAAACGTTCAGGAAATATGTACAACAGAATTTCTCAGACACCAGGCTGCACTCCCAGCAAAAAATCTTAAGTTTTAGCTTCACATGTGGGTTGTTTGGGCAGGGAAACTCACCCTGTACCATTTCAGAACAGGTTAGTTTGATTGCAGACAGCACAAGATAGTCCTGTGAACACTGAACTTTATATTTTACAAGTTCCTTCAATACATCCAATGTTAGAATTAATATCTCATTTATAAAAGCAAATCAGGAGTTGTTTATAAAGAAAAAGAACAAAGAGGAACATCCACAGCTTTCATAATATATTTAAAAAGAACTGAATATTGCAGCTCATGGATTCCAGATGGTAATGGAATATAGTCTGGGGGCTCTGGAAATGGAAGAAACTGCATGTTGGAATGTTTATTTATCTATATGGATCCACAGGTAACACTTTATTTACAATTCTTTAGCAGGCAGAGACCATTTTACCCATTCTCTGTCACTTTCTCATTCATAACCCAAAATAAGAAATACTGGTTTCTGTTCACCTTTGGCCAGGTGGGTTAAGGGGAATGTACCCAAATATGACCTGGATGTCATCTGGATCAATTGTACCAATGATCCCAGTGAAGCTGCTGCTTGGTAGAACAGCAAATTAAGAAGGAGAAGGTTTGAAAATGCCTACCCAAATTTTGTGAGCCATGCACAGTCCTAGTCCATATATTTTAATGAGAAATAATTATGCGAAATTCAAAGTTCCTGGGGAAAAAAATAAAGTTTAATCTCCATTCACGCCTTATTTCCATTGCAATCAGGATAAAACAAGTGATACTGTAGGACTAAGCCATTTAACTAATATAATAGCAAAGAATCATAAAATACATATAAAGGTCAGGCATTTCTTCTCCATGTACAGACTGAGTACAAGCTGTGATATGTCAGCAAGTGCCCTGGCAGTTTCCTAAATGAAACACATGGCTGTGCCCTTGTTTAAGAACCTTTCTGTTAGACTTTCAGACACAGCAATGGGTTTTGGCCTGAACCTTGCAAATTCAGAACCTGTTGTTCACCCAAGGCAGCTCAAAGAATCCATCAAACTCACAAAGAAATTAGGTTACTATTTGTTCCTGAAGTCACTTGATCAGACAAGTGTCTGCTTAGATATAAATATCTACTAAAGCACTATGCAACTAAGAGCTGTGTGCCAGATTTATCAATGTTAATATTATTATTATCATCATCATTATTAATCTGGTCATTCTTTATGATCCATTCACACCCACACAAATGCACAGGCTGTCTCTGAGGGAGGAAAAAAAGAAAAGAAAAAATAAAAACAAAGAAAAAAAGGGGAAGGGAAGGGAAGGGAAGGGAAGGGAAGGGAAGGGAAGGGAAGGGAAGGGAAGGGAAGGGAAGGGAAGGGAAGGGAAGGGAAGGGAAGGGAAGGGAAGGGAAGGGAAGGGAAGGGAAGGGAAGGGAAGGGAAGGGAAGGGAAGGGAAGGGAAGGGAAGGGAAGGGAAGGAGGAAGGGAAGGGAAGGGAAGGGAAGGGAAGGGAAGGGAAGGGAAGGGAAGGGAAGGGAAGGGAAGGGAAGGGAAGGGAAGGGAAGGGAAGGGAAGGGAAGGGAAGGGATTTCAGATTCTGCATGTCTCATGAGAGACAAGCATTTTCAAAGCCTTACTGTATGTGTGTGACTGCTCAGGATTTCCTGAAAATCCAGCAGCAGCATTTCAACTCTCTCCTCTCTTCCAGAAACACCACTAAGAGCATTTGTATTACTTAAAATGTTATTTCTCTAACAGAACAGAAGCTGAGTAAAATACTTTTATCAAAATTGGTAGCTATTTGGTTTTTAAAAACCCTACCAATTAATGTTGCTGTGATGTATTGATTTTCTCCTCAGTTTTTAATGAGTGCATGTAGAGCAGTAGAGCTTGGGTTTATGGATATAAAAGACAGAAAAATATTCTAATTGGGTAAAAATATAGACTTATACACTGTCAAAATATGATTTCCACTTAGCTACACTGTTCAGTAACATAACCTCAGCAAATTAAGATAAACTTCATACCTCTGCAGTGCTGCAGTGGAAGAAGCTTTGAAGCAACAACTGTATTTAAAAAAAGAAAAAAAGCTCTGAATAAGTAAAAGGCTGAAAATAGATAATAAGGTACCTGCTCTTCAATTAACACAGATGCAAGGGTCTTAGTGAATGCCTATAGAGCTTCTAAGTTAATTTTTTAAAATTATTAATTATTAACTATTATTAATTGTTATGCATTTTAAAAAGGCTTTAATAAGTTAAGAAATAATCCCTTTTGTTACACACACCCCAGATTTTCCAGAGGAACTTTGGGTAAGCCCACAATGAAGAGAAATTCAGGGACAATGGTGTATTTAAAGGCCAAACTCCCACTCTGCTTAGTGCCCAAGTCACACCAAATTCCCAGCAGAGGCATTTCTGTCTCACATATCTTTTCTGAACACACCAAGCTTTTGTAGTGGAGCAGGTCCCACCTATTAAAAACATCTGGCAGGTGAATATTTTAAGCCTCTAAGTGAAGGCTTTCAACAGCACAAGTATTTTTTCATTCTGGTTTGCCCTTTCTGTTTTCCTCTCATTTTTCATTTTTATCTTAGTTTTCCTTCCAACCATCTCTTCTACTCATTTATTCACTGAATGGCTCACCTTCCATCATTCATATTCCTTTTCAACCTTCATTTCAAAACCTCTTTTACCTCCTTCCTCAGGAATACTATAACAGGAATAGAACAACATTTACACATTGCATTTGAGCTCTTGTACAAAATGCATGACTGCGCAGGAAAACAACTCAAAATTATGATGAACTTTTTCCTACAGAAAAAATAAGTTGTGTGGGGGTAGAGAGCAGTGAAATACTCACCATTCTTAGAGCCTTATTTAAAAAAAAATCTGTGTTTATGCTCTAATAGATTCTTTTTTAAAAAAAGTTTAAAAATTGAGAAGAAATTGTTATTTACATAAAAATTAGACATTTGGTAGCTAAATACTGGGAAATAAAAGCAAAATAAAAGCCCAAATCCAGTCCCAAAGGTAACTAGCAGAGAGGATGTTCCAGGAATTGAGAGACCCTGGACATTTCTTAGAGAAATACAATAAACCTATAAATTGCAAAAGTCACTAAGCAGAATATTCTGAAGGCCCACAGAGAATCTTCCAAGAATTCATAATAGAAATAATATGCATTAACCAAGGTGAAGATTTAAAGAGAAGCACCTCAGTGCCTGGAAGTGAGTATAATATTCACTATAAAATTAATTAAAGACCTGTGTCTTTGGTACCTTACTGTAGTGCTGAGATCTTGCTCCTAAGGAGGTCAGACACCACAGAAGATGCTGCACTTCTGTAGACTCCTGACATTGGTATGACAGGAAGAAATAAATGTAAGCCAAAGACAATTTGCTGACAGGATTCATGAAGAACATTTCAGCAATATCCTTCTCAAATCCAGATGCAAAAAAGAAAAGACAACAAGAAAAGAAAAAAAATGAGAGACTGTTTCAATGAAAGATAAAGTTCAATATTAGCAAATGACAGACAAGTTAGTTAGATAAAATTAATAGCATGAGACTGAATTTCCTTTTGAGAAGACGTTTTGTCAAAATTTGATATTGCTAATGATAAACTCAGCAGTGCTACCTTCTTCAATTAAAGAACTTTGCTTATGGGGCACTTGCAGTGGCAAAAAAAAAAAACTCTGAAAGAGAGGAATATAGGGAAAACATATATAGAGAGAAAAACCCCAGTGAGAAATTTAAAAGGATTAGATTTATGGTAATAATTCATAAAAAGTCTAATATATGTCCCCCCTTGTACTTACAAAGGACAATTCAGATTTACACAAATACTAACCAGGTACTTTATTTATATGAGTGCACTTATGTATACATTGCAATAATAAATAAATACCACAGAATCCCAGGATGGTTTGGGTTGGGAGGGACCCTAAAGCCCATCCAGTTCCAATCCCAACACCTTCCACTGTCCCAGGTGCTCCAGCCCCAATGTTGAAGCCATATATATGAAAACATACATATATATCTGCGTGTCAAAGTGAAAATTAAAAATATATTGATCAGATGTATAGAAAAGCAGAAGTTATAATATCATAGATTTCCCATAGCTTTAAGACACACATGAGGTGTACATATATTTAGAAAGAAGGAAATTCAGTCTCAAAGTTCTTTCCATCCAAAAAAAAAAAAAAAAACAAACGTTTATTTGATTCTACATTTTGCATCCAAAATGCTCTTGCAGAAGTGAATACAGAGCTTTTGAGTTTATAGAGAATCTGCATTGTATATAGAATTACAAAATGTGTAATTCCCTAAGAACTGGATTTAAGAATTACTACAACTTCCTAATCTCTGTGTATACAAGTACACCATGGGCATGGATAGGAAAAAGTGCTGGGACATGAATCCTGTTCTTATCCACAGATCTGAAGGCAAGGGTTAAACCAGCCATCAGACTTACTGTGGCTTGACCTCTCTCCTGATATTCTTCTTTTTAATGGGATAAAGAAGAAGGAAGAAGAAGCCAAGAAATCATTATGAACGCTCTGGAGAATGTCTGGGAAGAATAAAGAAATGGTAAATAAAGACATTCTCTCAGAAATCTCCCTTCCTACTTTATACTTACAACTGAAGATGGATTTAATGGTCTGGGTTCCATTAAATTGTACTATGGCTCACTCAAATGAGGTAACACTGTGGAAAATGCAATTTTAACTCTAAAATCACCAGGTTTTATTCATATAACTAAGAGATAAAACATAGTGAAGGACTTAGTGAAATTCTCAAAATCTATCAGCCAAGATTTAAAGATTATCCATTAGACAAAACTTCAGCATCCAAAAAGATGTCCAATCATCTTCTCATAAGGATAAGCAGTAAAATATAAAACACAACTGCAGACCCTTCCATGAAAATCCATACAAATTCTTACATTTTCTCTGTAGACACTGCAGGTTTCAGTTTCTGAAGGAAAATATCTGACAGATGTTCAGGGGGATTTCAGGAGAATACCAAGCTGCTGAATGAGAGCCAGTGAACCCCAGAAAGACACAGGCTGATATTTTCTTTCTCACCTAAAAAGCAATACGGATTAAAAAAGGATATGATGGTTACTACTCAAAATTTCAATTATCACCTGCTTTTCCACATCTCAAACTCAGTGCAGAATGAAATGCACCTATCAGCCAATTATGCATTCAAAAGATACCCATTAGGAATATCAGGCAAAACTGGCAAAAACCCTCTTTTGAGCTTTTCCTGATCTTGATCAGTTTCTTCTGTCAGCATGTGTAAGTTATTTGCTGTCCCTGAAATATATTCACTTAGTTCCAGAGATTAAGAAATTCTCAGTAAACAAATATTTGCCCCTGGAGTGGATTAGCAGGACATATTTGCTATCTGTCATCAAAGCCATTTGATATCATTCTCTCATTAGGAGCCATGGCAACAGTGCTCAGTGAAGAACAATGCTTTTTGGGGGAAGGCTCAGGCCTCAGAAAGAGATGAGATATTCCCAGCATAGAAGCTGATCTCCCACTGCTTCCCATGCCAAAGGAAGCACATTTCCCTACAAAATTTGCCAGGAAGGTCCAGGTCTTTCAAGGCTCTCCCACCTAAAAAGGAATCACCTGCCTTATTGATAGATTTGGTTTCCTACAAATCAACAAATATTCATCCATGGTCTGCATCCATGCAAAGATACATATCCTTCCAAAGGCAGGGATTTTGGTGAGTGTTGCCCATTGCAAACAATGGGTTATCCAAAAAGACTACACAGATGATAGAAAAAAGCTGAAGTATAAAGATAATTTCATATATTAATTGTTTTGAAAGCCCATGAAGTGGCAGTGAGTGGTCAAGAATAATGCTGTTGGGAAAACCTGTGTAGAGGAAGATTAATAATGAAAAAAACAAAGATTCAAAATAAAACCCAACCACTTTTCACTATTCAGTGTCTCTCATATGGATTTTCTGCTCATTTTGTCCTAACCAAATCACTGCAGGTGCTTCAACTTAAGTAGGATACATTTGTACTGGTTCTTTATCATGGAAGTATTCAAGAGAGCAGAGACTAAAAGTGCTATGCACTTTAAGCATCAAGTCATTCATTTTCACTTTTTCTTCTAAGAGCACAAAGAACACAGTTCAAAGGAAAACTCATCACAGGTGACCTGAATGTGAAGTTTCTGGATTACACACATCCATATTTCTTGCTGATCCTACTCTTTAACTGCCATTCCTTTGTACACTGAACACATCCACTGCCCATCACACAAATAAACAAAGCCACACTACACCAAAAAACAAAGTTCCTCTACAACAGGTTAAGTGCTATACTTCTTTCAAAACATGGCTTGTTAAAGCACTAATTATTTAAATTTATGAGTCAAAAGAAATAATGAAAATTAGTCCAGGGTACCCAAATTATTTAACTCAGGAGTTTAGAATGGTATGCTAGTTTTCAATGCAAAAAAACCCACCAGAAGCATTTTTAACAGTCCCCTTCCAATTAATTTTTCTGCAAGGACACGCATCTGTTCTGTCAAAAAACAGAGGGAATTTAAACACACACCACCCACCCTCCCTGCAAGAAAACTGCAGCAAAGCTAGGAAACTTCACAAGCTTCAGAGCTTCAGATTAAAAACCAACACACGATAGCTCCAGGGAACATTTCTGTTTCTACCTTCCCTAAGTCTGATCTCTCCTGCCATCACTGGGCCAGCCTACAAGAGGAACAGCACTCCATGCATTAATTCACTTTTAGCTGAGGTTATTTCACTTACCCCAGGAAAAAAATAAATCCACACAAGGTAAAATTAAAGGTCACAGATCATTCATTGTCAAAACCCTTGCACCTAACAACCTCAGTTCATTATGAGGCCAGCTAATTAGAAAGGTTTCATGGAGGCATCTATAGTTTTAGCCTGATCTCTGAAGATTTTTTGCTGTTGTTTTTTTGGTTTTTTTCAATTTGGCTACCTGTTTGAAAATATAATCAACAGGCTATATAGAATTTCAGCTAAGATATATGCTTTAATTATAGGGACTTCAAACAAGTTGCCAGTTTGGCTTATCTGACAAAAACCTTTTCCAAATTGATGTAGAATATTCTGCCATCACCTCGTTAGTACTACAGTTAAAATGCATTACTTGGGTCAAAAGAAGCACATCTATTGAAAGAGTTCCACAGAAACCCAAAGAAAAGCATTTTAGTTAATGTAATGAATATCTCAAGAGTTCTAGTAAATTGCCTGATACACAAAAATGGTAAGCAGCAAAATGTTGGCAAGAGAACAACCCTGGGTGAAAATGTTTTTCTTTGCTCTTACCCATTCCCTCTTTCCTAACATAGATAAGCTTCTAATATTAGGTGTTCTTCTAGGGAGAAAGAAACACTTCCCTTCCATATTTCATTCTTTCTGGTTATGAGTTTGAGAATTGTTTCACGATCCTGAATGTTTGCAGTTTTAAGTGTCTACATCAAAAGATATTACGGGAAGAAGATAAGACAAATATATTTGAGTATTCAAGAAACAAAGGCACAAAAACATCAGTTTTCATACTCTGTTCCTAGAATTACTTCAGTTGTTTGACTTGCAGTCCAAAATTTTGATAAAAATTCTAAAGAAGCAAAAGTAGAAGTCTATAACTGATACAGAGCAAAACAACAAAAAATGAGTAGGGCTTTAAAGTTATTTCAGACTTTGCAGTCAGTCTCAGGAACGTTGATGCATCGGTGGTTCAAACCTTGATATTTCCTATGAGATAATGTACAGAAGTACAATTTTCTGGAGTGTAATTGCATAAAGCATTTCTAAAAGAGTAATAGAAGAATTTCAGGTTATCTATCAAAGGAAATCTAGTGAAAAATAAAATGCATTTGGTTGAAAATGAGGAGATTCAGTCACATTAGGCACCACTGCCCTCTTCAGTCAGGCAGACATGAATTTCATACACTTGTTCAGAGAACTTTTCCTGATAAATCCCCACCAAAATACCAAGAAGCATGAACTTTATTTTTACTTTAGGGAACATTACTCTCCTAAGAGCAGGATATGGTGCAGCATTTCATTAACCTAATGAAAATAGATATTTTGCTGTAATGTTTGATTTGGCACATGGCTTAGACACATGTGCACTATGAAACCACTGTATATTTCTCCAAATACTTAACATATATATATATGGATTTGAGAAAAATGTTCTTTTTTAGGGGGAAAAATGTATCACAAAGAAAATAAGTCATTCATGGTTTTCATTCACTTCATACCTGACAGGAGTACTAAGCAATCACAAACCTTCAAAGCAGCACTTCAATTAACTTGCAACAACTGGTAAATTAACATAAAACCTTATCTCTGTATTTAAAAAATAAAAAAAATAAAACAACACCTGAGCACATCTTTCACAATACTCCCTGACTAGGATGTGATAATGCATGACTGGGAATTTTTCTTTAAGGTGAAAACATACACTTTGCAAACAAAACATCTGAGATCTGAGAATTTTTAGGTACACTGGGATGAAATGGTACCACTGAAAATCAAAACAACCAAAAGAGAGGTCTGGATGTCAAGAGATTCTTAGTTCAATAGTTTTTTAATCATACCACCTAAGAATTGAACCTTAATTTAAGAGAGTTAATGGCATCATGAGAACACTAGGTAAAACATTCCTTTTAACCAATGGAAAGAAAAGTTATTTTATTTCTCTGAGCTTCAATTTCTTTTCTTCTTTCCTTGTTAATAAAATAGGAATAGGTTGCTTTCATTATCATAATTTTGTCATTTGTTTTTCATATCTCCACTTCCAAAGACAGTGAAAATTTACTAAATCATAGAATATCCTGAGTAGGATGAGAGCCACAAGAATCACTGAAGTTCAACTCCAGCCATTCAGTATTATCTAAAAGTATGTCATACCAACTAGCAACTTCTACATAAAACCCTGAGCAACCTTGAAAGAAATCATTAGAGGAAAAAAATTAAATTGCACAGCAGTTTATCTCCAGACTTTAGAAAGTATGTCACATCTAGGATCAGAAATGAGCTGCCAGTTTACATGCCAGCTTTTTATTTAGTCTTCATCACAGCTGCATCTATATTTAATAGATATTAAAACTGTATCTCTCTAGCTCATTTATCTCCCTTTCTCCCTATCTTCTTTCCAGTAACTTGTTCCATAGTTTTGACTCCTCATTCACTTCTGTTCTCTACCACCATTTTTAGTTGTAAAATACGGGTAGGACAAGAAAAAAAACGAACAGAATATGACTCCAAGAGAGCCAACACAACATCTACACAAGACAGTAAAAAGGAAAGTGTTATTCTTTGATGTTCAACTGAATATTCATTTGTGATTTCTATGGCAGAAGAAAATTAACAGCATGAGAAAGTAATGTACACCTAACATATGGAGCTAGAGTTATCATTTTAAACTGTAAAAGGACATGATGTGCATTTGTACTCCCCTGCACACACCTATCTACACCCCCAGGCAAGCCTTCTATCTATTTTGGGTACTTGTACAAACCTGTGATGGGCTTTTGCATGACACAAATATCTTTGCAAAAGGAAGGGGGAAAAAAAACACCAAAAAAGAACACCAAACCTACACTGAAATGTTTTTAAAAGAAAAACAGTAAGACCTATAAACTTTTGACTTTGTGGTCCATCATGTTATACCCAGCAGGAAAAGTACTCAATAAACAGATTTCCAGAAAAAACTTTACAACCCTGAAACCAAACAAAAGCCTGAAGCTTTATTTCAGATCATTTTTTGGAAAGAGAGAACATGAGAAGAGCTTTTTTTGACATTATTCCAACTCTAATATCATTTTAGAAACCAGCAATAAAGTCAGAATTGAGAATCTGAGAGAGGACAGTGAACTGTGCTCTTAATCACCAGGTTTTACCTGGATCAATAGAGTGGATCTAGTTGGAATTTCAAACACTGTATCTGTTTTCCTTCTTCCCTAAAACTAAGTGCACAGAAGATATTGTTCATGTTTTACTTGGGAATGTACGAAGCTGCATAAGACCACAGGAAGCAACTGAGAGAGCCAGACCAATGAATAATAATAATCATCATCATCATCATGGATAATTATTCATTCCTAAAGTCAGCTTTGCTAAAATCATCTGGAAAAGGAAGACAAGGACCTATTTAAAGCTTCCACTGTTTGCAAATTGACTTTAGATATCGACATTTCAGAATTGATAAACAGAATTATAAAACTCTTGTGTTTTTAATAAATCTATTTGATTATGACTTCAGACCACATTTTCAAAGAGGTCAAATGCCTAACTGATTCAAAGAGATGACTGGAGAATTTTCATACATAGAAACATGGAATCCCAGAATGGTTTGGATTGGGAGGCACCTTAAAGCCCACCCAGTGTCACCCATCCATGGCAGGGACCCCTCCCAGTGTCCCCAGTGTCCAGCCTGGCCTTGGGCACTGCAGGGATCCAGGGGCAGCCACAGCTGCTCTGGGAATCCCATCCCAGCCCTGCCCACCCTGCCAGCAACAATTCCTGCCCCAAATCCCAGCCAGCCCTGCCTGTGGCACTGGGACCATTCCCTGTGTGTGTCCCTGCAGCCGTTGTTCCAAGCCCCTCTCCAGCTCTCCTGGAGCCTCTTTGGGAACTGGAAGGGGCTCTAAGGTCTCTCTGGAGCCTTCTCCAAGAACACCCCGAGGTCTCCCAGCCTGGCTAAAGATCACAGGAGCTCCAGCCCCCAGAGCATCCCTGTGGCCTCCTCTGGGCTCACTCCAGCATCTCCATGTCCTCCCTACACTGGGATCCCAGAGCAACACTGCCAGTGGAGTCTCACAGATGGGAAGCAGAGGGGGAAAACCACAACCCTCAGCTTTCTATCCACACTGATTTCATTGCAGCCCAGTACATGGCTGACAATTCATATCCAAGCAGTGCTTGAAATTAGCCAGAAAAAATAACTGGATGCTTTTCTGAAAGCCTATTTTCATCCTATATCTTCATCATTCAGTTTTACAGGTTTCTATTATCATCTGAAGTCTCACTCACTCGGTGATCAATAACTGTTTTTCTAGTACTGAAGTGGAAAGTAAGTTCCTTCCTATACTGCAAGTGCACACAAATACCAACACAGCTGCATACCTGTGACCAGCAATCACAAAAACTTTTACTCATTGATTAGCAATGAAAATAGGTGCACACACACACCTTATGAAAAATTTCTCTTTTCTTAATATTTTTGTCTTCCCTTTTAATTATACTTTCCTTTCAAAATAAATATTTCAACAAAGACTCCACAGTTCTTATTTGTTTTTCCCTAAAAGCATAATGAATATGGAGACCAGTGTCTCTGAGAATGTGTTTATGAAAACCCAGAAACAGTGTTAGAAATTCCAGGTTTTTTAGCAGCTACCAAGTGACAAAACCAGTGATTTTGATTTTTCACTGCATAGTGAAATAAAAACATTTTCTGCACTAACAGGAGGGGTAGAAGGACAGTACTCATGACACACTAGGGACAATTAATGTTGTTTTAAATGACATGATAGTCCTTCACTGCAACTTCTGACCATGTGTGCTTTCTGGAAACTGGGCAGAAGCAGCAGAGGTTAACAGGAACTCTTAACAAATGCTGCCTGTAGAATTCCAACCTCATCACACACTTGAAGAAAAATCTTTAACCCGAAAGATCAGTGTGATATTTCAACCAGAAAATCTGTTCATAGTGACCATCTAAACTCTACAGGTACCTTTCAATTCACCTTTCTGTTTCTTGCTGGCAGCATCAGAAGTAGCATTGCAGAGATACAAAGAACTGACAATCCTTCCTTTCAGGGGAACAAGAGAGAACAAAAGAAAAAACAGACAAACACTTATCTCTGTGTCCTTGAAAACATAAAATGTGAAGCCAGGGAAAGATTATAGTGAAGAGGAATACATTTGTTCAGCAGGGAAACTATAGAAATGTGAGAACTTGTTAACTGCTGCATCGGGAAATTCGTCCTGGCATATGCATAGAACAAAGGCAACATTTGGTGAATGAGTCAGCTCAGGTTCGACTACAGGAAGAAAGAAAGTCAGTGTTTGAAATTTGGCTTCTCAGAGGGTTCATTCATTCATATGAAGAAAGAAGTAACCAGGAAGGCTGAAAGTTGGAAGGATGGAGTTAAAGAGATGCCTATAGCTCTCTGATATTGTGGTCTGGCACTACTCCCAACACATTTTTTTTGTTTGTATCAGAGCTAAACAGCAGTGTTGGAGATCTGCTCCATCTTGCTCCTGACCATGTTGTGCAGAAATCTGCTGGAATATTCAGCTGAGTGTTCCTCTTCCCATCCAGCTACAAAGGCCCACAGCTCTGCCAGAGGCTGTGACTGACAGATCCATTGGTACAACCAAGGCTAAGTACAGGTTGCATTCCTCAACCTCCTCCAGCTGACATCCAGCTGTAAAGATGTGTCTTGGAATTAGGAGATGCTGCCACTGATGGGAAGGGACATTCTGAATTACACAAGGGTCATGACCATGCTCTGTTTAGAAAGGGATGGAGCAGGACACCAAAAGGGGCAGTGTAAGTTAAACTCATGCCTGGTACAAATGTTAGGCAGCACACAAATTAATTCAGGCTGCTGCTAAATTCAGGTTCCACTTACTTCACAAGAAAATTTCCCAGCACTGAAGGTTTAAGAGTATATGGCTAACCTGACAGCATGGACAAAATGCTCTGCATACATTTGACACATGCAAGCAGACCACCTGTACATAAAGAGCTGAGTTAGAGCTCAGGGCACTTTCTCTCATCTCAGAAACCCACAAGCAGAAAAATGCAAAGCACAGAGCTATAGACTGCTGCTGTTAAACTGTGCCACAGCCAAAATAAGTAATAGAGTAAGGTCTGTTTAGCATTTCTGACATCATCAGTAAGAACAGCAAATTAATTAACTCACCAAAAGCAGACTGCATGTAGCTGGGCCACAGCCAGTGACTGGTGGTGTTGAAAGAATTCACCTACAAATCTGTGAGATCTAAGACTTTAAAAAAAGAAAACCAGCTTTCATATGAGCACCCCTCTAACACAGATGAGATCCCTACTTTAAAAAGTGTCATCCTTGCTCCTTTTTCACTCTCCACCATCTTAGAATCAGAACAAAAAAACAAATTTAGGGAAAGATGTGCATGTGCTGTAGCTGGAAGGTGCACCTACAGCTGGTACAGACATTTCCAAGGCATTTTTAAGCTACTTACCTTTGGCACACCTGGCAGAGAAGGGTGGACACAAGAGAGAATTGTGCCAGGTAAATCTGAGCAAGTAGAGAGGGGAGAGGGGCAAGGCTGTTGCTGGAACCCAGCTTCACAAACTGCAGACAAAGATGTAAATTCAGTTTGTGTTACCTTTACTGGGTGCAAAGCAAAGGCTGAGCTCACAGCACATTCATAAGGACATGAAAGCCCAGTGTTGCAGGAAGTTATTACAGGTAAAAGCAAGATAAAAATTGATCATTTAGAAATAAAATTCTATCAGACTTCCATAAATTGACCTGTTTAAACTAAAAAAATATTAATCTGCTTTAAATGTGAATAGAAAAATCTTTTATTCGCTTAAAAAAGAAATTTCATTTTCTTAAAAATGGAATTAAAATGTGGTTTGTTCTTAAAAAAATAAGTGATAAATTTTGTTCCAAAGTTTTCTTATACTCTGACCAAAGCAACTGTTATGACCAAAAACCATTTATATTACAGAGAAAAATGTGAGAAAAACATGGGCCTTTAAATATTAATATGTCTGACAGTGTGATGTTTTGAAAGAAATCTGGTGCCTAAATATAATCAATCATCATCTCTTTGGGAGCCTGGAAACTCCATAAGGTAACTGACATATGTCACTGGGAAAATAAATAAATCTGGACATTTCCTTTTGCTCCACTATAAAATGATTTATGCTGTTGTTTAGAATCAATAAGCCTAAAAACCAAAAAATATGAAGGTGTTTTCAGGTCCAGAGCTGAACAGCATGACCCTATTTCAATTTGCCACTATGCAGAAATAAAAAGCTATGTGCTAATGAAAGGATGGCTTATTAGCTCAAGCACTACACCTAGCTAATAAAAATAATTCTCAGACCAAATTAGTGTCTTCACACAGCTCTCCTTAGTCCCACAGAGACACAAACACTTGACTGAGGTTCACTCAAGAACAGATAAAATGCCCCATTACACAAATGAGAACTGAGGAAAATCTGATTTTAAGATCTCAAGTAACCAATGGGTACTTTCCAGCAAGTTAGTTGTGTCCAACTTGTTTATTTTTTTTTCTTCCACTTGTTTTTCTCTTGAGCAAATACTGTGCACTGCAGAAGCCCAGGGACCAATGGCAAACTCTTCCAGGACTGTGGCAGGAACACAGACCTGCAAGGGGTGAGAAATCACAGCATCCTGAAAAGGATCATGAGCTTTAAAGCCAGCTAAGAAATGGGTGACTCATCCATAAATCACAGAACTGAGGAAGGCAAATGGAAGAAGTCTTAGAGACCACCTAAGGCACCTCCTTGTCCAAGAGCAGGGAAAATTACATGAATTCTCATACAAAACTTGCTTAGAGTTGTTAAAACAGAAGGCCTGCAATAAGATGGCAGCCTAAGTGATCGCTCTTTAGAGATCTTGTTAATTCCCAAGCAGTGGGAAAAAAAAAAAGGTTTCAGGAGGCTTCAGGGAAGACTGAAAAGGAATGAAACAAGCACAGTTTAAATTTTCTTGAGTTTTTTGTTTTCTTTTAAATAATTTCCAAATTTTTTTTTTTTCTTTTAGATTTTTTGCCACATCCTGAGTTGGGGTATCTACTCAAACTACAGCAACCACAGATGTCAAGAACTGAGAAGTATCCAGGTGATTTATGTTTAATGACTGATTAGATGTTTTAGGAATCTGAGTCTATATTGTGATATATAGATTCTATATTGTAAAAAGTTAGATCCCTGCCTAAATGCTCCAAACCAAACTCTCTGTGTCTTTACAGAGCTCCACATTAGTTTAGTTCTGGTCTTCTCTGCAGTAGAAATCTTCTTGCTTTTAATACTCAGACTCTTTAGCAATAACTGTTGTCACTCCTGCATGCCAGAGAATTATCCTGTTTGCTTTCCCCTTCCTCCAGTGCTGTCCAAGATTATCCTCAATAGCATGGAATAGAACCAATCCCAGCTTATAGTCCCAAGAAAATGCTGCAGAAAGGAAGGATAAAGACAACAAACACCTCCAGAGAAATGGGCCTGTGCAGACACAGGTGCTCTGTGCATGACTGGAGAAGAAACTAGATTATTATTATTATTATTATTATTATTATTATTAATGTTTAGGACAAGGCTTAACTGACATTTTTTCCGGCAGTTTCAGGAGAAGATATTTCTGAAAAAAAACTAAAGGTGGGACCAGGGTAGGAAATCTCTCCAGATAATTGCAATTGTCCCATTTGTGATATTTCCCTTCTCTGAGAATCACTGCAGTTAACAGGGACAAGTTTCTGTGATTCCATGCATGACTTACACTGATGCTAAGGATGATGCAAAGCACCATTCACTTATTTCCCAGCAAGCTCTATAAAATGTGCACCCCCTTTGTGAGGGGTGAAGAGTGAAATATTGAGACTGGTTTCCAAACCCATTGCTTTTCCTTCCTCCCCCCTTTTCCCCCCGTGCAGCTGATGAAAGAGCCCCATTCCCAGCCATGCCTCACTCACCAAAGCATTAAATAAAATTGTAAACTCGACTCTCTCACACCATGAAACAAAATATAATGCAGATGTCATGCATCTAGCTAATCTTACCTACATGCTGCCCAAGCAGATGCCACCAGTCACACCCTACAGGAACACATTTCCAAACAGCCCCAGATGTTTGGTATCACTATCAATTCCTCAGGCATCCAGGTAAGTGAACAGGCACTGCTCAAAACCACTCCGCTGAAAGGATCAGAAATTAAACTCATGAACAATCCTACTGGCTGCCTGTCCCGTGACAGGGGAACAAGGATTTCACCTCAAATCTTTATCCTCTCTAATATGTTAAATATATATTTAATTTCTTTGGCAATTAGCAGCATGGCAATAAAATGTGCTTGCCTACAGGAAGTTACTCATTTAAATAAAGGAAATTAATCTGCAATTAATACTGAGAATTTTATTGAGGAATCATTTCTAGAATGAGGTCCTACAGACCTCTCAGAAAATTAATGTTTGGGGTAAGATCTTGCTGGTATTGGCAAAGTTTCCATCACTTCTCATAACAAAGGGGTCCATGTGCTAATAGAATTACTTTAAAAAAAAAAAAAAAAAAGACAATAATTAATAGTTATCTGTACACTTATAATCAATTTTCATACCTTAATCTCTCAAAATTCCTTGAAGGCTCAGACATCTAAACTAAGGGATCACCAGAAATTTGCCCTGCATATGTTGGATTGTTGGATGAGCTACCAATTAAATCCCCAGATTCCTGGGAGCATTTTGCAGACAACCTGATAGGATTTCTTTTCTTACTTAAAAACTAAACACCAAAAAAAAAAAGAAAAATACAACCCAAAAACAAATTAAAAACCGCACAAAAAAAGAAAAAAAAAAACCCAGCAAACTAAACAAAATTTTTGCCACATTTTTGAAGCCTCCAAGAGCCCATTCAGATTGCAGAGTGTACAGATCTCACTGCCAATCTTCACTTTTGCAAATAAATTAGTGAAATCCTTAATGAGTTTAAAGATCTTCTATGCCTTCACCCCAGTTCATGCACAAGCACATTAATAAGTTTATAAAAATGGAAAAGTTCATACTTAATGCCAAATGTAAGAGTGTCAGTAGCACACACTTGAGAAAGAAAACATCCATAAGGATATAGCAAAACATGTGAATGTTTTTTTCATGCCAGTAGTTTTTGTCTTTAAAAAACAGATTACTTGTGTCACAGGGCAATTACATTTATGTACTAACAGTTTTGATGTCTTCCCTCCAGCTGAAGTAATCTGGCTTTTTTCTATTTTCTCCTTTTTTGTGTCTTTTTCAAGAAAAGCTTCCTCCTTCTCATGCTGTGCCAGATCTCATTCTCCAGCCTTTTGTTTATTTTTTAATTCATTCAAGCTTCATTTCTAGAAGCCAAAGCCAGTCAAATGTGTATTATCAATGTCATGCTAAGACAGCAAAGCTGGTCTACAAAACATAAAGATTTAAACATAGCCCTGATGTTGAAAATATTTAAACCATAAATAACAGCTTTAAAAATGTGCAAAGCATAAAAAGGAGCATCATTTCAATAAATTAGTAAAAAAAGGACCCTTTAGAGTTATAAAATTGAAAAACCTAATTTATTTAACACAAAACAGCTGGAGATGTTATTTACAAGCTCAAGTGTCCAACATCCTTCTTTGACATCTAGTTTCACAGAGCATAAATCTACATTTAAAGAAAGGTAAGAACAACAATAATTATTTGTTATCTTTTTCCTCTGTTCTTGTTGCTAATTGAATTTCCTCTGGCTAAGGCTTAGGCTGTAAATAGCAATCCAGTCACTCTTAATTTCATTGAGAACTGTGAAATGTAAATGCAAAATAAAAATTAAGTTTAAAAAAAGGCTACAAATAAGAATTTGAGCATTAAAGGATAGGTGGGTGATAGTATCTTCTTTATTGCCTTTGATATTAATTCCCTCTCCATTAAAGGAATTTTATTTGTATTGCCTCTCACACTCTGACAGTTCTTTACCTCTTCTTCTTCCTGATACAAAATTTGAGATGTAAAACTAAATTAAATGAGGTTAAAATGATGAAGAAATTTCTCCAACATTTACCAGTTTTGTACCTGGTTGGGAAATATTCAGAACCAGGAATACTTTTCTCCCAACAAACCTGTTCCTACACTTGCCTCATTAAGTCAATCTCATCTGTTTCTAGTCTTACATAAAGTTATATCTTTTTTCACCCTTGATTAATCCCCTAAAAAACCAACTAACACTGGCAACACCTGTTAATTTGAGGTCAAAAATATTACAATAGTAGCCCCATGGTATTCTGCTCTGAAATGGAACTAGAGAAATGTAGACATGCAACAAAAATCACTAAGGTGTCTAAGTAACACACACTTATAATTTTATAGTAGTGTTAAGGAATACTTTTACAATTTAAATTGATATAATTTCTGTCCTGTCACAAGGCACCACTTAAAATGAGTGGTGACTTCCTTCTCTTTGCACCTACCTTCAGGTATTTGTACTTTCAGGAATTCTTCCCTGGACTTTGTATTCTGCAGGCAAAGCCAACCCAGTTCTCCCAGCCCTCCCTCATAAAAGAGATGCTCCAGTCCCATCATCATCATCATCATCCTCATCATGACAATCATCATGGCCTTTTGTTGGATTTACAACCAGCATGTGTCCATCTCTCGTGTGCTGAAGATATGGAAACATATTATTGTCTCACATAATTTCAAACTGATTTTAAATATATTTTTTATTTCCTTATCCAAACATACATTATTTTGCACCCATTTTCAGAAATGCTTGCAACCAATGAACACCTTAAAAGATTTACTTCAAAACTTAAAACATTTCAGCAGTCAAAGAATAAAATATTTGGATTCTATTATTCTGCATAACTTCACACGTAATGCAACTAAATCTAAACACAAAAATCAACTCAACTTTATGTGCAGTGCTGCTTTCTCTGCATGTTGGGAGTGAGAAAAAGAAAGTAACTGCTGTCCATCCAGATGGCAAAACACATCTCATGCTGACTGAGATACATTTTGGTTTTGACATGAAAGAGCATCCACACACACTGAGCCTCCAGGCACTAAGCTCTTCTCATCACCTCGGAAAAGCAAGAACTCTGCTTCCTACTCTGGAACTGTTTTTCTTCCAGCACACCATGGAAAAATGATCCTCGAATCTCAAGACTACTTATAACAGCTTCAAAAAAAGAATTTCCTGCCAATGGCTGAAGCAAGAGAACAGCAGGCAACTCCTGCACTTGGACTAAGTTGTTGGCATGACCACGAATTTGGCAACTGCATGGGTCAGTCAGCTGAAGACACTCAAGTTTAGACCAGAAGCAGTCATGAACATGGATTACAGCCAGAGCACCACTCAGCTGTCACTCTGCCACTTGAAGACTTAGTAGCAAGGTTCCCTCTTTCATCTTGCAACTGAAATGTGCTTTGGGGATGCTTGCTCTGAATCATTTACAAACAACTGCAATAAAAGGTGTGCACACAGCAGTGGTGTGTGTGTATACACATACAGATATCAAAATGAGAAGGAAAGCAACAGTCTAATTAAACGGCAAAAAAGCCACTTCAAAATCCCAGCACAGCACGTTATGCATAAATTTAGGAATTCCTTGTGATTGTGGCAGTCCATGGTCATGAGGCAGCATCCAAAACAGCTTACATTTAAGATAGTTTGCAAGTAGAACAGCTAAAAAATATAAATGGAAATAGTCTCCAAGCTTCAATTTTTCTCAGAAAAACAACATCTATTTTCAAGCCAAATGAAGGAGTACCAAACTGCTCCCATGTTATTATCAATTACCTGTACATGGACATGTATTATCACCTACTTGTGAAAGCAGAATTCTGAAGAATATCATCAAGTTCAGAAATACACAGGAGTACATTAAGATAATTTCATAAAATCACAGAATGGTTTGGATTGGAAGGGACCCGAAATCCCACCCAGTGTCACCCCTGGCATGGCAGGGACCTCTCCCAGTGTCCCCAGTGTCCAGCCTGGCCTTGGGCACTGCAGGGATCCAGGGGCAGCCACAGCTGCTCTGGGAATCCCATCCCAGCCCTGCCCACCCTGCCAGGAACAATTCCTGCCCCAAATCCCAGCCAGCCCTGCCTGTGGCACTGGGACCATTCCCTGTGTGTGTCCCTGCAGCCCCTGGCAATTGTCTCTGTCCATGTTTGTGCAGCTCCTCCAGCCCTGCAAGGGCACTG
>NW_027636324.1:0-26168 GCF_903797595.1 Erithacus rubecula
CCCGCGCCGCCACCGCCGCTGCTGCTCCCGACCCGAGCCCCTGGGGGGGATGCCTGTCGGGGTCCGTCCTCCTCATCCCTCGAAGTGATGCTCTGTTGTCTCCGTCATCGCCCTCGCCCCCGGGGGATGCTCTGTCGGGGTCCGTCGTCCTCCTCGCCCCCGGGGGATGCTCAGTCGGGGTCCGTCGTCCTCCTCTCCCTCGGGGGGATGCTCTGTCAGGGTCCGTCGTCCTCCTCTCCCTCGGGGGGATGCTCTGTCAGGGTCCGTCGTCCTCCTCTCCCTCGGGGGGATGCTCTGTCGGGGTCCGTCTTCCTCCTCGCCCCCGGAGGGATGCTCTGTCGGGGTCCATCGTCATCCTCGCCCCCGGGGGGATGCTCTGTCGGGGTCCGTCGTCCTCCTCGCCCCTGGGGGGGATGCTCTGTCGGGGTCCGTCGTCCACCTCGCCCCCGGAGGGATGCTCTGTCAGAGTCCGTCGTCCTCCTCGACCCCGGGGGGATGCTCAGTGGGTCTCTGTCGTTGTCCCTGCCCCCGGGGGGATGCTCTGTCGGGGTCCGTCCTCCTCTCCCTCGAGGGGATGCTCTGTTGGGGTCCGTCCTCCTCGCATCCGGGGGTCCTCTGTCGAGTCCATCGTCCTCCTCGGCCCAGGGGGGATGCTCTGTCGGTCTCGTCGTCGCCCTCGCCCCTGGGGGGATGCTCTGTCAGGGTCCATCGTCCTCCTCGCCCCCGGGGGGAAGCTCTGTCTGAGTCCACCCTCCTCTCCCCAAGGAGACAACCGGGGAGCGGGGTTTTTCCGTGGTTATCCTGTGTGGAGATGTGGGGGGGTCAGGTCACCGCGGTCTTTCTCCACCATTGAGGGGGGGGCCGGGTGATCTGTGCTTACCGCGGTGTGCGCTGGGGTGGTCTCTGTGGAGCGGAGTCATGGGTGGGGTCTCCGCGCCCTTCGTTGCCGGGCAGACGGCGCAGAGCGGATCTGTGCCCGCCCCGTGGGTCTCCTCCCGGCGCTGCTCGGGGTTCCTCTCCCGGGGTCTCCTCCTCCTGCCGCCGCCGCTGCTGCTCCCGACCCGAGCCACCGCGGCTCTTTATATACCCCGAGCAAGCCCCGCCCCTTTTAGCTTTAGCCAATAGGCGTCGAGGAACAAGCGTGGGGGCGGAGCAGCCAACGTCCTGCATTGTGAGGTACCAATGAGGAGGCGTGGCCACAGAGTGACCGAGCGATCTGATTGGTCGGGAGGAGGAGAACTCCAAAAGGGGCGTGGCTATGGCCCAGGGGTCGGAGGGGAGGGGGCAGGTGTGAGGGTGGAGTGGGGGAGGGGCCGGGGTCACACCGGGATTTCGGGAGCAGCTCCGGGCGCTCCCGGTGCCTCCGCAGCTCTCCTGGAGCCCCGTCAGGCCCTGCAAGAAGCAGAGGAAGGGGTCTCTGCGGGTGGCCTGGCCAATAGGAGGGGTTTCAGGGGGCCCCACTCCCATTTCTAGACTGCCCCAAGCCAATGGGAGGGGTCTCTGGGGGTCCCAGCCAGGGGACAGGACTTCCAGTTGCTTTTCAAAGTGCAGTTGATTTTTCTGCTACAAAAAAGTGAGTTCTAGTTACAAGTGTCAAGAGCATAGCCGTAAGTTGCAAAACTTCTGCCTACAAGGTCTTTTAAGGATTTATTCACCAATAAAACACTGCCAACACAGATATTTATGTTTAATTCCAAACTAAGATATTTAGTCTAATTGCAGTGTGACCTTTCTTAGCGAATCCAGTTCTGGCACACAGACCTAGTCTAAGACTTTTTGCCTCTCCTGCAACTACTTTTTCTGTATCTTAAACTCTAGAGCTAAACTTTTCTCATCTAAATACATGTCTGCTTTGAGTATTAAATCTACATTTTCGCTTCTAGCACCTAAGTTGGAAGATTTTCCCAAGGCCTCAGGTCAAATGCTGTGTTGTTTTCTAGACTTTGATTGACAGGCCCAATGTTGTGAGAATTCCTTGCATTTTGAATTCCAACAGAATCTCACAAACACGAGGCCCCATCGTGACACAACAGGGCCTGGTGGAACCCAGGACAGAGTTGACACCACAGAACCACACGGAAACGAGCCCCGTGCATCCCCCGGTGTGACACGGCCAGAGACCCTCCAGCCCCATCATTCTCCGGTGTGACACGGCCAGAGACCCCCCAGCCCCATCATCCTCCGGTGTGACACGGCCAGAGATCGCCCAGCCCCGCCATTCCCACCCGGAGATTCCTGAGACCCCCCCAGTACCGCCCAGGGAGGAGGGGGACGGAGACACCACAAGCCCCCCGCGCTCCCCGCCCACCCGAGGGTCTCCGTCCGCCTCTGCACGGGGCGGGCGGGGCTGCGAGCTTGGTTTGAGTGGCGAGTGTCTCCTTGGGAGAGCAAAGATCAGGAACAACACTTGATGTGATTTTTTTTTTCAGCTTTATTTTGTGCTTATTTTTAGCCGGCCGGGACGATGGTCAAAACCCACCCATATGGGGGGGCCGGCGCGGTCCCTCGCTGTCCCGGGGCTTGTCTGTCCTTACCTGTGTTGATCCGGGGTGGTGTCCGACCCCCTGCGATTTGGGGGAGCTGGAGTGCTGTCCATCCACGTTACCGTTGGCACGCTGTGCTGTCTTGGTCGCCTTGGAGAAGGGGGATGCTCTGTCGGGGTCCGTCCTCCTCGCCCCCGGGAGGAAACTCTGTCGGGGTCCACCCTCCTCACCCCAAGGAGACAACCGGGGAGTGGGGTGCCTCCGTGCTTATCCTGTGTGGAGATGTGGGGAGGGGTCAGGTCACTGCGGTCTTTCTCTACCATGGAGGGGGAGCCGGGTGATCTGTGCTTATCGCGGTGTGCGCTGGGGGAGGGGGGTGGTCTCCGTGGAGTGGAGTCACGGCTGGGGTCTCCGCACCCTTCGTTGCCGGGCAGACGGCGCAGAGCGGATCTGTGCCCGCCCCGTGGGTCTCCTCCCGGCGCTGCTCGGGGCTCCGCCCCCGGGGTCCCCTTCTCCCGCCGCCGCCGCCGCCGCTGCTGCTCCCGACCCGAGCCCCCGGGGGGATGCTCTGTCGGGGTCCGTCGTCCTCCTCGCCCCTGGGGGGATGCTCTGTCGGGGTCCGTCGTCCTCCTCGCCGCCAGAGGGATGCTCTGTCGGGTTCCATGGTCATCCTCGCCCCTGCGGGGATGCTCTGTCGGGGTCCGTCGTCCTCCTCGACCCCTGGGGGGATGCTCTGTCAGAGTCCGTCGTCCTCCTCGACCCCGGGGGGATGCTCAGTGGGTCTCTGTCGTTGTCCCTGCCCCCGGGGGGATGCTCTGTCGGGGTCCGTCCTCCTCTCCCTCGAGGGGATGCTCTGTTGGGGTCCGTCCTCCTCGCCCCCGGGGGATCCTCTGTCGAGTCCATCGTCCTCCTCGGCCCAGGGGGGATGCTCTGTCGGTCTCGTCGTCGCCCTCGCCCCGGGGGAATGCTCTGTCAGGTCCATTGTCGTCCTCGCCCCCGGGGGGAAGCTCTGTCTGGGTCCACCCTCCTCTCCCCAAGGAGACAACCGGGGAGCGGGGTTTTTCCGTGGTTATCCTGTGTGGAGATGTGGGGGGGTCAGGTCACCGCGGTCATTCTCCACCATGGAGGGGGGAGCCGGGTGATCTGTGCTTACCGCGGTGTGCGCTGGGGTGGTCTCTGTGGAGCGGAGTCATGGGTGGGGTCTCCGCGCCCTTCGTTGCCGGGCAGACGACGCAGAGCGGATCTGTGCCCGCCCCGTGGGTCTCCTCCCGGCGCTGCTCGGGGTTCCTCTCCCGGGGTCTCCTCCTCCTGCCGCCGCCGCTGCTGCTCCCGACCCGAGCCACCGCGGCCCTTTATATGTGGGAGTCCAGGGTTTTTCCCTGGCTCCTTTGGGGGTGCAAAACCCCCCCTGGCAGACCCCTCAGAGACCCCTGAGTGCTGCCCATGAGCTGCAGGGGCTGGATTTGGCTCCTTGGGAGAATCTGCCCACATTGAGAGAAGAGACACAGAAAAGAATGATGAGTAGAGTGTAAATTAGAATGTTAGAACGTAGATAAATAGGTTTTCTTGAATGTTTATGATAAGGGACACGTGGCCAAGATGGAGAATTTGGGGGGTGGACACCTTTTCCTCCTTCTTCTCCATGTCATCCATGTTGGGTGACACGTTGGCACTCTTGGATTGGTTGGGGTCAGGGCTGGACCATTTAATAAAATTGTATTGTATTGGTAAAATTTTGTAAACATGTAATACGTAGTACTAACTATATAAGATAAGCCCTGCCTTCACCAGGCAGATTCCACCATGGATGCCAGGCTGAGCAGACCGCTGCTGGCCAGGCAAAAGGTCCCAGAGATAAGAAATAATAAACAATCCTTGGGAAAAGAGAAAACCATCTCTGGCAGTCTCTCTTCGGCAGCTTCGGGGAAAACCAGGTTTTGAACCACCTTCGTGTCCCTCTGGGGTGATCTCGGGGCAGAGGAGGAACCCCAGACTGGGACACCTGGCGTCCCTGGGTGGGCATTAACATCTGGCATCCCCCTGGCTGGACAGTGACATCTGA
The DNA here is from genome assembly GCF_903797595.1 of Erithacus rubecula. Taxonomy (NCBI): domain Eukaryota; kingdom Metazoa; phylum Chordata; class Aves; order Passeriformes; family Muscicapidae; genus Erithacus; species Erithacus rubecula. The sequence goes on from NW_027636324.1 coordinate 4,546, forward strand.
CGTCTCTGGATGCACCACAGCCCACAAAGGTGGGTGCGGACCCCCAGAAGGGCAAGCTCAAGAAGACGCACAGAGATAGAGGAGACCCCCCCAGGCAGAGACATTTGGCACGGACCCTGGTGGATCCTTGTAGCCTGCAAAGGCAGGTACAGACCCCCAAAAGACAGAACTTCAGAAGAGGCAAGCTGTTGAGGTGGACTGTGGAGGAGATTTATGGCCCTCTGCCAAGAAAAGCCGAGTTCCAGACGCGAGTCGGAGAGGAGGTGTCCCGGGAAGCCTCGCTCCTGTGCACTGCTGGTCGGTTTCAGGAACCTCCGAATCGATTTTGGACGGATTGCTTTTGGGTAAGATGGTTCAGAATCAGACACATCATAGGATTCCCACCTAGCCATGAGCAGGGGGTGGGAGGTTTACGGCTGCCTTGCTATCAGCAGGCGGAGAAAGCAATTAAAGTCCCTCAGAGACTGGGGAAGGATTCTCACCTAGCTATGAGCTGGGGGAGGGAAGTTTATGACTGCCTTGCCAGCAGCAGGTGGTTCAGCAAGGGCCTTGCCATCAGCAAGGCCGGGGAAAAAATTAAATTAGAAATATTTCCAAGTGAGTTACAGGACATACATTTTTGCTATTTCACCCCTTCAGAAACCCTGACCCCAGAAGGTGGGAGGGCGCTGCAGGCGACTCCCCGGGCGTGGGGGACAGAGGGGAGGGGGACGGGACCACGAAAAAATGCGGGCTCGGTGCCGCAGGGATGTCCAGGGAGAGGCAACCTGCGGGGACTGGGACGCAGAAGGACAGGACCATGCGGGCGGCTCTCAGCCCAAAGCGGGAGGGAGCGGCAGCCTTCACACTGACTGGGACAAAAACAGGAAAAAAGCACGGGTTCGGTGCATTTAGCTGCAGGGATGTCCAGGGAGGGGCAACCTGCGGCAATGGCCGGGACGCAGGAAAGTGAGAATTGTGAAAAGACACAGACAGACCTGTCTCCAGCTGTCAGAAATGCTGGGGGAGGAGATGAATGCCCTGTTTCAGGGAAACCTGAGTTATCCACATTAGAACTGGCAGATTCTAATGGGGAGAGAAATTTATGCTTTTTAAGTCAAAGGTGAAAAAATTAACAACTTTGAAGCAATTGCAGGCAGCTGCCCGGACAGAGCCGGACAGAGCAAACCCAGGCACAGCAGCGTGAGGTCACAGCCCAGGCTCACCGAGAGAGGGGGGGGAGGCACAGCCACCCTGCTCCAGAGGCTCCAGCAGCACCCCCACTGCTCCCCCTGTGCCTGCACAGACCCAGTGCTGCAGACGGGAGGGGAATGGGGGATGGAGAGAGGCCAAGAGCTGCTTTTTATCTATACTGTGGAGAACAAACAGAACAAGGGAACAGGACAAGAGAGTCAGTTTTATTTTCAGTTCTTGTATGTTAAACTAAAGGTGTTTGTTTTTGCATTTTTGTTAAAAAAATAGCTGAAACTTTAAGAATGGTGAAGGTATTTTAATAGTATTAGGTATTTTAATAATTGAAGGTATAATAAGGTATTTTGTATTATATTTGAATATATATCACCTATATTTAGTGATTTGTTATTGGTCAGATATGAGTGGACATTTATTTAAATGTCAACATTGAGTTTTAATTTTCCTATAGTTAATGGTTTTAGAGAAGCCAGTTTATAAGTATTTGCGATACTGTCAGTATAAATCAATAGATTTTGAGTTGGATTTTAAAATTTAAATTTAGTTTCTGTATTTAATTTTAAAAACACTGTAATAAGATTGTATGAATTCTATATTTCAGAATGATTTTGTTTTCTGTTTCATTGTTTAATTTGAAATCTTTCAATATTTTAAGTAAGTTTTAGAAAGCCCCCAGATATGTCCTTGAATCAAATGTATGAAGATAATCAGTTAAATTGTGAACTTAATGCTTCTTTGTTTTCTTTTTCTTAATTCTCTCTTTTATTTTGGCAGGTCTTTTGTGACCTGGCAGTGTGCTATCACGGTTTTGAATATTTTGCAGAATTCCAGAAAATTATTTGAGCTTCATTCTCAGAAAAAAAATTTTAATGTTATGGTTTTCCTGAGTTGTTATCATAGAAGCACTGCAGTGTCTTGCCATGTTCAAAGTATCTTACTCTAAAGATGAATTTTAGAGAAAATGAGTTGCTAGAGGAGTTTGATTTCTTTTTGAAATGTTTAATTGTAACTTTGTTGTTAAGAGTTGTGGTTTATTTCTTTAATAAGAAGATGTCAGGGAGTTCTCTTCCAATTAGAGTTTAGGCTCTGGCCAAGCCTTAATTCTGACTGAAAGAGAAATTGTGTAAACCCAGGTGTTTTCTGCATCAAAATAATATTCCAATCGTTTGGATTGACAATTTGACTTATCAATATAACAGCTGAAGCTGACTTTGAAGTGAATTTGGTGCTCATTTTCCAGAGATGACCATCTAATTCCTCATTGAATCAAGGTTTGTCAGCTGTCTGCAGACCCTGAGGTGATGACACAGGTTTGTTTTTTTTTTAAATTGATAATTATCTAATCTTGTAAATGTATGCCTGTTATTTAAAATATTGTTAATTATTGTATTATGTTTACTTGCAGAAGATTGTAAACTTTGGGTTTGTTTTCTTTGTTAGATAATACTTGAAATAATAGTAAAAGGGAAAATTTTCCAGTTTTGATCAAAAATATAGAGACAGAGAAAGTTGAAAAGCTTACAAAGTAAGCATTTGGGGGAAGGGTTCTGTTTGTGTCTCCGCAGAGAGAGGACGGAGATGGTTGAAGCCTGCAGCAAGATTGGAACACCACAACATACAGCTTCAGTTGTCAAGGAGCAAATGACGAAAGTTCTTAAAGAACAACATGAAAAGATTTTTGCAAATTTTAAGAAGAAAAAGAATCCATCTAAAGGACAATGCTACGACTGTGGAATTTTTGGACATTTTGGGAAAAATTGTCCTCAATCCACAAAGACTTCCAAGCCACCAGAACTTTAACCTAGATGTCACAGAGGAAGACATCTGGCAAGTGAATGTTATTCTCTGACGGATGTGGACAGAAAACCATTGCCACTGCCAAAAAACACGAAGTGCAGGACCATCTTGTGCTATGACAGAAATGATGGCGGTGCAACAAGGAACAGCAACAACACCAGCACAGACAATACAGTTGTCAGGGAGCGTCAATCTGACTCCCTCAGCAGGGCGTTAGGGGACATCCCCTGTGACAGGGATTTGCTGCCCAGGAACGCAGTACGTCCTGTCAGCTTCAAAAGTGACTTGTTTTTTTTTGAATGAAGAATCTGCATCTATACGTACAGGACTGAAAGCACCGTGCCGAAAGAGACAAGATTTTTTGATAATAGGCAGAGACCGGTGCAGCAATTTTGGACTGGCAATGTATCCTACTGTTGTTTCAGCAGACTGCTTCGAAGAGATGACAATTTTAGCAAGGGCTCTTTGACCCCCATTGACAATTCCACAAAATACTCAGCTGGCAAAAGAGATAGCTCTGCCATCGCATCCATTGGAGCATCAAGCAATGCTGGTGATGGGCGAAGGGCATCCACACTACAATGACCATGTCGAAGTACACGCGTTATGGTTGAAGTACATAACCCATGAACAGCCAACTATTACTTGGGACTTGATATACAATAACAGGAAAATAACCATCACAGGGATGGTGAACACCGGACGTGACACTCATTTAATATATTTTCTGACCTTGAGAATGGAACTTGATTGTACCTTTGGACCAAATCACAGGCATTGGAGGAAGTTCTGTATGCCTCCAAAGTGAAAATTCAATGACATTCACACGACCCGGACAGAAGACAGCTATTACTCGTGTAAAAGCCATTCACTGTATGGGGAAGAGATCTCCTTTCACAGTGGAACATGTACCCGACAATGGATTTTTAGTAGGACTTACTGTGGCACTCGCCACTCCACCCCGATACGTGGACTCTTCACCATTCCATTTAGTAGTGTTGGGAGAAGAAACACAGCTATATGGTTTGATTTTTCATTGGGACGAACACAAAAAAGACACTCTTTTAATTATAGAATGGGTTTTCCTATCTTACAGATCTCCAAGGACAATTCTTACAGATTCAGAAATGACAGTACAAGTGATAATAAAGGGAAGAACAAGGTTGATGACAATAATGGGCAAGGACTTTTCAATGAACAATGCGGCAAGGACCACAGATTTCTACAATACCAATGCATCAAAAAATGGATGAGGCAGCAGCTTGGCCACAATCTCAACAAGTAATACCTTTGAACAGACAAATTCCTACAGAGACACACAGACCTGCAACAGCAGCTCAAGATACTTTAGTTGATTGGACAAATATTCGAATGGACTTGACAAGAAGCAGAAAATGTCCTGCAATTGGGACTGGTGAAATAGCCATGCCAGTGAATTATGACCCACAAGGACAAAACCAAAGATGGCAAAAATTAAATCATGATTTAGTTAAAAATTTTATTAAGGCAATTAGAGATTATGGACTGGGATCTTCATATTTTAAACCGTTTTTAAAAGGTATTCTCAATGAATATGACTTGACTTCATGTGACATGAAATCTCTTGTGTCATTGATACTTACTGACACACAAGGACTTATATGGGAGAGCAGATGGAGAAGAGCTTTGGAGGAGCTGCGAAAGAAATACCAAGGTGGTGCTCATGCTAACCTCACCATGGCAGAATTACCAGGAGACCCTCCTCACAATGATCCAGCACGACAAGCCGCCAAGATTCCAAGGGGAGTGTTGGCAGACATCAAGGAAAAAGGATGTGAACTTCTCTTCAAACAAGATTTAAAAGACTTAAGTACTGACAGTGAAAAATGATTGTTTATATGCTGTTGTATCTTATTTTTTGTCAACTGTATTAGGTGAAAAAGAGGATTTACCAGTGATGCAGCCAAGGGAGAGTGTTTGGGAAAGTTTAGCATGGACAGTGGGGTTGGAAACAATTTGTTTGAGGCATTCCAGGCAAAAAAGCCATTTTCAACACGTCTGGTGGGATTGACAGTGAAAGAATGGTCCATTCCGGAGGGCATCCCTTCATGGGTGATGTGAGTTGTGACAACTCCTGTGAATGGATGGCATGTGTGGGTTCAATTTCTCCCTGTGGCTGTTTTCAAACCAAAAGAATTAGAAATTTTTGGTTCAACAATGGATTTTGGAATTGTATGTGATGTTTTAGGGGTGAAAAAGAACCAAACAATGGATGTTACTCCGAATTAGAATGTATATAGCAATTATATTGTAGTCTCAAACAAACCATCCTTCTGAGTTCTAGCATAGTTATTGTGCCTGGATGGTCTGTTTGACCTTTTTGATCTTTTACCTTTGTAAAAAGGAATTTTGAAAGTAGGCTTTTATATATTAGTGGAGCTTGTTACTATTCTCATTGCTTTGCCATGCATCATCCCATGCACTCGGCACGCCTTGAACAAAGCTGTGAAAAGGGCTCTGGACAAAAACGTGAAGGAGGTCTTTTTGGTGCAAACAGAGGGGGGAGATGTGGGAGTCCAGGGTTTTTCCCTGGCTCCTTTGGGGGTGCAAAAACCCCCCTGGCAGACCCCTCAGAGACCCCTGAGTGCTGCCCAGGAGCTGCAGGGGCTGGATTTGGCTCCTTGGGAGAATCTGCCCACATTGAGAGAAGAGACACAGAAAAGAATGATGAGTAGAGTGTAAATTAGAATGTTAGAACGTAGATAAATAGGTTTTCTTGAATGTTTATGATAAGGGACACATGGCCAAGATGGAGAATTTGGGGGGTGGACACCTTTTCCTCCTTCTTCTCCATGTCATCCATGTTGGGTGACACGTTGGCACTCTTGGATTGGTTGGGGTCAGGGCTGGACCATTTAATAAAATTGTATTGTATTGGTAAAATTTTGTAAACATGTAATACGTAGTACTGACTATATAAGATAAGCCCTGCCTTGACCAGGCAGATTCCACCATGGATGCCAGGCTGAGCAGACCGCTGCTGGCCAGGCAAAGTGTCCCAGAGATAAGAGATAATAAACAGTCCTTGGGAAAAGAGAAAACCGTCTCCGGCAGTCTCTCTTCGGCGGCTTTTGGGGAAACCAGAGTTTGAACCACCTTCGTGCCCCTCTGGGGTGATCTCGGGGAAAAGGAGGAACCCCAGACTGGGACATTGGAGATTGTTGACTTTTGAGCTGATCTCTAATTTTTGAGGTTTGATTGTCTGTTCGGTGATTTTCCATCCAAGGTATTTCCAGGGTGCGATTTCTTGAATCTTTGAAGTGCTAACTTCGAGTCCTGCTTTTTGTATTTCTTCGATCACACAAGCATGGACTTCTTGCAGTTCTTGGTTTGTTGACGGAGCAATGAGCAAATCATCCATTTGGTGTACGATTCTTGTTTTGGGATATTTGTGTCTTGCTGGAGCCAAAGTTTGTGCCACATACCATTGACAAATCATTGGCGAGTTCTTGAGGCCTTGGGGTAAAACAACCCAATGATACCTCTTCATTGGCTCTTCTCTGTTCAAACATGGAACAGAAAATGCCATCCGGTGAGCATTGTCTTCATGAAGTGGAATACTGAAAAAGCAGTCTTTGAGGTCAATAATAACAAGAGGCCAGTCTCTGGGAATCATCGTGAGTGATGGAAGTCCTTGCAGTAGAGGTCCCATCTCCACCACTATTTCATTCAATTTTCTGAGGTTGTGAAGCAATCTCCACGATCCAGAAGACTTTTTTTGAATGACAAACACTGTAAAATTCCAAGGGCTGTTTGTCGGTTTTATGTGTCCTTTTTCTAGTTGTTCTTTCACCAAAAAAAAATCCTTTGTCAGGTACATGTTCCACTGTGAAAGAAGATCTCTTCCCCATACAGTGAATGGCTTTTGCATGATAAATGAATGAGTAATAGCTGTCTTCTGTCCAGGTCCTGTGAATGTCATTGAATTTTCGCTTTGGAGGCATACAGAACTTCCTCCAATGCCTGTGATTTGGTCCAAAGGTACAATCAAGTTCCATTCTCAAGGTCAGAAAATATATGAAATATATGAAATGAGTGTCACGTCCGGTGTTCACCATCCCTGTGATGGTTATTTTCCTGTTATTGTATATCAAGTCCCAAGTAATAGTTGGCTGTTCATGGGTTATGTACTTCAACCATAACGCGTGTACTTCGACATGGTCATTGTAGTGTGGATGCCCTTTGCCCATCTCCAGCATTGCTTGATGCTCCAATGGATGCGATGGCAGAGCTATCTCTTTTGCCAGCTGAGTATTTTGTGGAATTGTCAATGGGGGTCGAAGAGCCCTTGCTAAAATTGTCATCTCTTCGAAGCAGTCTGCTGAAACAACAGTAGGATACATTGTCAGTCCAAAATTGCTGCACTGCTCTCTGCCTATTATCAAAAAATCTTGTCTCTTTCGGCACGGTGCTTTGAATCCTGTAGGTATAGATGCAGATTCTTCATTCAAAAAAACAAACCACTTTTGAAGCTGACAGGATGTACTGCATTCCTGGTGGCAGCAAATCCCTGTCCCAGGGGATGTCCCCTAACACCCTGCTGAGGGAGTCAGATTGACGTTCCCCAACAACTGTATTGTCTGTGCTGGTGTTGTTGCTGTTCCTTGTTGCACCGCCATTATTTCTGTAGTAGCACAAGGTGATCCTGCACTTTTCTTTGTGTTTTTTGGCAGTGGCAATGGTTTTCCGTCCACATCCGTCAGAGAACAACATTCACTTGCCAGATGTCTTCCTCTGCGACATCTAGGGCAAAGTTCTGGTGGCTTGGAAGTCTTTGTGGATTGAGGACAATTTTTCCTAAAATGTCCAAAACCCCCACAGTTGTAGCATTGTATTTCAGATGGATTCTTTTTTTTCTTGAAATATGCAAAAATCTTTTCATGTTGTTCTTGAAGAACTTCTGTCATTTGCTCCTTGACAACTGAAGCTGTATGTTGTGGTGTTCCAATCTTGCTGCAGGCTTCGACCATCTCTGTCAAGGATGGCTCACCTGGCAAAGCACTGATGACTCTTTTGCATTCTGGATTTGCATTGGCAAATGCAAGGGTCTTCAGCAGATATGGTCTGGCTGTTTCTTCTGTAATTTGTCTATCGATAGCTTGTGTAAGTTTGTCAACAAATGAGGAAAAAGATTCAGTTGGTCCTTGTTTGATTTCTGTGTAAATAATATCATGCGTCCCTGCTGGTGAAACTTGAAGAACTGCCTTGCGAGCTGCTTCCTTCTCTTCCAGGATTGGCTTCTGCTTGCATTTTGTCCAGACATTGTCTCATGTATTTCACTGCCTTCCATTTCCATCCTCTCTCTGTGGAGACATAAGCAGAACCCTTCCCTCAAATGCTTACTTTGAAAGCTTTCCAACTTTCCCTGTCTCTAAATTTTTGATCAAAACTGGAGAATTTTCCCTTCTACTATTATTTCAACTATTTCAACAAAAAAACAAACCCAAAGTTTACAATCTTCTGCAAGTAAACACAATACAATAATTAACAATACTTTAAACAACAGACATACATTTACAAGATTAGATAATCATCAATTTTAAAAAAACTTTGTCATCACCTCAGGGTCTGCAGACAGCTGACAAACCTTGATTCAATGAGGAATTAGATGGTCATCTCCGGAAAATGAGCACCAAATTCACTTCAAAGTCAGCTTCAGCTGTTATATTGATAAGTCAAATTGCCAATCCAAACGACTGGAATATTATTTTGATGCAGAAAACACCTGGATTTACACAATTTCTTTTTCAGTTAGAATCAAGGCTTGGCCAGAGCCTAAACTCTAATTGGAAGAGAACTCCTGACATCATCTTATTAAAGAAAAAACCGACAACTCTTAACAACAAAGCTACAATTAAACATTTCAAAAAGAAATCAAATTCCTCTAGCAACTCATTTTCTCTAAAATTCATCTTTAGGGTAAGATACTTTGAACATGGCAAGACACTGCAGTGCTTCCGTGATAGCAACTCACGAAAACCATAACACTAGGAATTTTTTCTGAGAATGAAGCTCAAATAATTTTCTGGAATTCTGCAAAATATTCAAAACCATAAGATAGCACAGTGCCAGGTCACAAAAGACCTGCCAAAATAAAAGAGAGAATTAATAAAAAGAAAACAAAGAAACATTAAGTTCACAACTTAACTGATTATCTTCATACATTTGATTCAAGGACACGTCTGGAGGCTTTCCAAAACTTACTTAAAAGGTTGAAAGATTTCAGATTAAACAATGAAACAGAAAACAAAATCGTTCTGTGATATAAAATTCATACAATCTTGTTACAGTGTTTTTAACATTAAATACAGAAACTAAATTTAAATTTTAAAATCCAACTCAAAATCTATTGATTTATACTGACAGTATCGCAAATACTTATAAACTGGCTTCTCTAAAACAATTAACTATAGAAAAATTAAAACTCAATGTTGACATTTAGATAAATGTCCACTTATATCTGAGCAATAACAAATCACTAAATATAGATGATATGTATTCAAATAAAATACAAAATACCTTATTATACCTTCAATTATTAAAATACCTAATACTATTAAAATACCTTCACCATTCTTAAAATTTCAGCATCTTTTTTTTTTTTTTTTTTTAACAACAATTCAAAACAAACACCTTTAGTTTAACATACAAGAACTGAAAATAAAACTGACTCTCTTATCCTGTTCCCTTGCTCTGTTTGTTCTCCACAGTATAGATAAAAAGCAGTTCTTGGCATCTCTCCATCCCCCATTCCCCTCCCGTCTGCAGCACTGGGTCTGTGCAGGCACAGGGGGAGCAGCGGGGGTGCTGCTGGAGCCTCTGGAGCAGGGTGGCTGTGCCTCCCGCCTCCCTTCGGTGAGCCCTGGGCTGTGACCTCACGCTGCTGTGGACGGGTTTTCTCTGTCCGGCTCTGTCCGGGCAGCGGCCTGCAATTGCTTAAAAGTTGTTAATTTTTTCTCCTTTAAGTTTTCAAAGCATAAATTTTCTCTCCCCATTAGAATCTGCCAGTTCTAATGTAGATATCTCAGGTTTCCCTGAAACAGGGCATTCATCTCCTCCCCCAGCATTTCTGACAGCTGTAGACAGGTCTGTCTGTGTCTTTTTGCACTTCCCGCTTTTCTGCGTCCCGGCCGCTGCTGCAGGTTGCCTCTCCCTGGACACCCCTGCAGCAGAACGCACTGAACCTGCGCTTTTTCCCTGTTTTTTTCCCGGTCAGTGTGAAGGCTGCCGCTCCCTACCCCTTTCGGCTGAGAGCCGCCCACATGGTCCTGTCCTTCTGCGTCCCAGTCCCCGCAGGTTGCCCTTCCCTGGACATCCCTGCGGCTTAATGCACCGAGTCTGCATTTTTTGTGGTCCCGTCCCCCTCCCCTCTGTCCCCCACGGCCTGGGGAGTCACCTGTAGCGCTCTCCAGCCTTCTGGGGTCAGGGTTTCTGAAGGGGTGAAATAGCAAAAATCTACATTGTGTAACTCGCTTGGAAATACTTCTAACTTAATTTTTCCCTGACCTTGCTGCTGGCAAGGCCTTTGCTGAACCACCTGCTGCTAGAAAGGCAGTCATAAACTTCCCTCCTGCAGCTCATGGCTAGGTGAAAATCCTATGATGTGTCTCTTCCCCCAGTCTCTGAGGGACTTTAATTGCTTTCTCCGCCTGCTGATAGCAAGGCAGCCATAAACCTCCCTCCCCCTGCTCATGGCTAGGTGGGAATCCTATGATATGTCTGATTCTGAACCATCTTACCCAAAATCATTTCATCCAAAATCGATTCGGAGGTTCCTGATACCGACCAGCAGTGCACAGGAGCGAGGCTTCCCGGGACACCTCCTCTCCGATTTGCGTCAGGAACTTGGCTTTTCTTGGCAGAGGGCCAGAAATCTCCTCCGCAATCCTCTTTAACAGCGTGCCTCTTCTGAAGATTGGTCTTCTGGGGATCTGTACCTGCCTTTGCAGGCTACAAGGATCCACCAGGGTCCGTGCCAAATGTCTCTGCCTGGGGGGTCTCCTCCATCTCTGTGCATCTTCTTGAGCTTGCCCTTCGGGGGGTCCGCACCCACCTTTGTGGGCTGTGGTGCATCCAGAGACGACAAATGTCACTGCCCAGCCAGGGGGATGCCAGATGTCACTGCCCACCCAGGGACGCCAGATGCCCCAGTCTGGGGTTTCTCCTTTGCCCCAAGATCACCCCAGAGGGAAATGAAGTGGTTCAAACCCTGGTTTTCTCTGAAGCAGCTGAAAAGAGATTGTTGGAGACAGTTTTCTCTTTTTCTAGGGATTGTTTATTGTTTCATATCTCAGGGACTTTTTGCCTGGCCAGCAGCAGTCTGCTCAGCCTGGCATCCATGGTGGAATCTGCCTGGTGAAGGCAGGGCTTATCTTAGATAGTTTGTACTACGTGTTACATGTTCACAACAATTTCCCAATACAATACAATTTTATTAAATGGTCCAGCCCTGACCCCGTCCAATCCAAGAGTGTCAACATATCACCCAACATGGATGACATAGAGAAGAAGGAGGAAAAGGTGTCCACCCCCCAAATTCTCCATCTTGGCCACGTGTCCCTTATCATAAATATTCCAAAAAATCTATTTATCTACGTTCTGAAGGTCTAATCTACACTTTACTAATTTTGGTAGCTTGTTTCCATTCCCTTTGTGCTGACAACTTCCCCCAGGAGTTAGAATTCCGCACCTGTGACACCAGGGTCTCACTCAGAGGTCTTTGAGACCCTTGACAGGGGGGTTTTGAGACCCCCAAGGAGGCCAGGGGTATGCCCTGTGCTCCCACACAGGTCCAGAGGGAGGGGTGGCATCCTGGGGTCTCAGTCTCCGATGATGGTCTTGAGGCAGATCAGAGAAAACTTTGAACTGACTCTTACACAAAAGCAGTATCTGATTCAGTTATGCCCAAATCTGCATCCTGAATAGGCCAAAGGCCGTGCACTCTAAGTCCAGTGTAGAAGTTTTGTTGATGCCTCTCTTTCTTCCACAGAATATGGAAAAACCCAGAATTTTATGGTCACTGTACCCCAAACAGATTCTGACCACCACATCTCCCACCAGCCCTTCTCTCTTTGTGAATAGCAGGACACAGAGCTTTCCTGGGGAGCGGGAAGAGAAGGAAACCTCCCCAAAGTACATCCTGGAAGGTTCAGCCTGGAGATGAGGAAGCAGCACAGTCCCTGCCAGGGCAGAATGTTGGTGGCCCAGGTGTCCCAGCTGAGGCTGGGCCATGCCATGGCTCTGTGTGCCAGGAGCCGGCAGCGCTGGGTGCAGGGAGCCCAGGGAGGGCACAGCAATGCTGGGCTGAGAAATGCTGGGGGGACAGAGAGATGGGCGTGTGCAGCCAGCCAGGGAAAAGCCTAAACAACAAACTCTACTCAGGAGCCAAATGCTCAATACAGGCTGCCTGGAATGATGTCACCTTTCTACAAGCTACAGTATAACCAGAAATTATCTCTGTAAGCAGAATTCTCTGAGTCTTCCAACTGAATTCTCTGTCCCCATCCTTTCCCTGGATCTCTGTTGCAGATGGAAATTGATGGTGCCATTGTCACCTTGAACCCCTCTCTTGAATGCAGACAGTTTTCCCCAGGTGTGTTAAGAAGTTGTTGCTCAGTGTCTATGCAAAGCTTTTGTATCCTCATGGAACTAACTGTCTCCATGGAAAGGAGACAATTGTGACAGTTTGCAGCCTCACAGAAACAAGGTTCCATTGTGACACTGAGGGGAATTAGAGAATCAAGGAGACCATTGTGACACAGCAATGCCACAGGGAACCAATGGTCCATTGTGACAATGCAGATCCAAGGAGACCGTGGTGATACTATGGGACCTCATGGATCCAAGGGGCCACTGTGATACTGGAGAACTTCATGGAACCCATGGTCCAGTGTGACATTGCAGCGCCTCATTGGAACAAAGGAATCATTACTGACAGCACAGAAACTCCTGGAACCAAGGGGCTGTGGTGACACAGCAGGGCCACATGGAACCAAGGAGTGACCAGTGACCAGTGACATAGGAACCTTATTGAACTGATGGTCCATTATGACACTGCAGAAACAAGAAGACCATTGTGACACTATGGAAACTCAGGGAACCAAGGGGCCATTGTGACACTCCAAGGCTTCGTGGAACCAGGGAGATCATTGTGACACTCCAGAACCTCAGGGCACTAAGGGTTTACTGTGACACAGCAGGGTCCTATGGAACCAGTTGTCCATTGTGACAATGCGGATCCCAGGAGACCATGGTGACGCTCGGGAAGCTCATGGAACCAAGGGTCCGTTGTATCCTGGTTTGGAGGACAGGCGTCTGCCAAGAAAGGCAGAAGCTTCTCTTTGAAATGGAGAAGGTAAACCCCCCCCCCTCTAAATTACTGTAATTTTGAAATTAAGGGGCTCTCAAGCAAAGATATGGGAATTAGGAATAAAAGTTCTTTGCTAGGAAAATTAAAATAGAAATACAGTATTACAAAGAACAATCCCAAAACACTGACAGAGTCAAAATACAACCTGACACCCCATCAGTCAGAGTGCTGGTAGCAGTCCAATTAAAAGGTGGCTGCAGCCCTCCTGGAGTGACAGATGTGGTTCAGCTGAAGCAGTGCTCCTGTAGAAAAAGTGCAGTTTTCCTCTGAAAGTCCAGAGATGATGTGGAAAGGTCTGGCTTTCCACTGGAATCCAGTGGAAAGAAGGTACCTTGTTGTTCAAAATCTGAGTTTTTATCTAGGTAGGAAAGGCTTGGCTCCTCCCCTTGGCTGGAGCATCTTCCAATGGGATGATGTAATTTTATCAGTCATACAGTGGGACTTAATGGCCCAACAGCAGATGATATCTTCCTGGAGGGAGGATGGGTTGTGGAAAAGATAGAGATGATTGCCCCACCTAGTCTTAAAGATGGCCCATTAGCAGATAGTATGTGCCACAGATATAAGGGTCACTACCCTACCCAGCTTCAACACATGGTGATAGAATACACATTTTTGTATTTCTGCAACCCAAGACACCTGAAAAGTTTGCTGTGTTTGTGGTTACTTGTGTTTCCTTGACTGCTGCTACTAGAGTCCCGGCTCTTGTTTTTGTTTTTCCTTATCTCTTCTAACATACACTTTTTGTGCTTCCCATAACTCCTGAAGCCCCCTATCCTGCCAATCTTCCAGTTTTTACAGCTTCTTGCTGATATACCCTCAAGACTTAGCTATGAATTGTGTTTTCAAAAGGACCTGCCCTGCTGCTGTATTAGGGTCTATGCCCGAGTATAACTGCAAATCCTTTCTTAGTCTCTCTAGCCATTCTGTCTGGAACTCGTCCTTCTCTTGGTGCTCACTCAGAGCTTTCCCTATGTTTTGTCCGCTAGGCACCTGAATTCCTTGGATGATCATCCACCTGAAATCCTTCCTGTTCTGCGCATGTTCCACCTCCTGATTATTCCAGTTTGGATCTCCCAGAGGCCATTTCTGATCTCCCTGTTCTGGCCCCTGCTTATCTCCATTCCAAGCCTCTATTTCTGACTGTTTAATCATTTCTCTCTCTTCCATTCTAAACAAGATTCTTAAAATAGGCTGCAATTACACCCCTTCCCCAGGTGAACCCACAGGGCTGCATATTTACTTTTCTCCTGCTTAGGAGGTTCTTTTGAATTCACAAATAGATTTAAAGCTTGACAAATCTAATCTTCAAATGATTTAAACTCTGGCCAATATAAATTGTCTGCATAGATCTTTTCCTTCATCTATTTAAACATACAATAATGGATCATTTTCTGCTTGCTTTTTCCTCTTTGAGATTCCCTTGTACCCCAGTATTGTAACATGATCCCCAGTGGACTGTCCTGAGGAATACTGTTCCCCTACTGGGAACCCCCCTCTTGGTTCCCAGGCATACCGGGTTCTTGTGAATTTTTCTCATAATTCACAACCCCTTGGTCAGAGGTCTTACTCTTCCTCTGACCCGTCTCTGGTGGCAAAAGACTAAGAAATCCCTTATATCTTCGTGTCCCATGCTCTCCCTCATTTGTTTAGTGGTTCAACTTTCTCACTCAATATTTGCACATAAAATATTTACAATATTTTATCTTTTGCCAACTACTTGTTCCCCTCCTAGTTCTCTAATTTCCCTTCTCAATCTATTTTCCCTAACTTTTCTGGCCACTTTCTTCAAACCCTTTAACCACATACAATTTTCACCTGTGTTTCTTCTAAAGGATAATTTAACTGAACTTAGTCATTTCCCTCAAAAATCATCTCTTTGAGTGTCAGCCAGCTCTCTTCTCCTTAAAGACTCTTTCTGTGAGTTCTTGGGCTGGGACCTTCCCTCCCAGTCCCTCCCGGGGTCTTCACTTGTTTTTCCCTTTTGCTTCCCTTTTTTCCTGGCCAGCCTCCTCACGGAGAACTGAAAACTTGGTACTGGGAGGCCCCAATGGCTTTGGCTATCCAACCATCTCAAATATTCCTCCCTCACACACACAAGCACACAGTTGCCACCCCTTTACCCAACCCCGTGGTACTTACACAGTCTGTTTTCCCGCGGTTTTTGTGCACAAGACATTTTATGGGCACTTTACCTTTTGCTGGCACTCCTCCAGGAGCCTTCTTTTAGTGTGCATCCTATTGCTAGCTTCTTTTGCTTATGCTTTATTTTAATTTGGAACTCCTTCTCCAAGAGAGCCTGGTCTAGTCTTGGGACCACCTTAACAACTGGTGGGGAGCTCTTTCCCAAAACTAGCTACTCTTCCTTTGGACTGAGTTCCCAGGTTTCATCACCAAATTGTGAATGATGTTCTATTTGTTCAATGAGCCAAACAACAAGATAAAATTTAGCAGCAATTTTTAAGAGAAGCAATTGTGTATAAAAGAATATAAGCAAAGTATATTAAATACATATAATTGAGTATATACAAAATTTGGTAGTGAATAATTTAGTATAATTGAGGTTCAAATAAAGCATAAGCAAAACCAACTGGGGTTACACTGACCAGGGGTAGGGTTGGGTTTAGCCCTTCCTCCCATATCAAAGCAATCAAGTTAAAAATCTCACTTACATACTGTATGTTAATACATATTAATACAGAACGTTCTGGAAAGCTCCTCCTGGTTTCTATATCCAAAATCGACATCACTATGTCATGTTGCACATGCTCCACTAGTAGTTGGGGTCTCTCATCCTTTCCCAGGTCTTTATTTCCAGTGAAGTCTCTGTGTCCTCCTCTTCTGTGTCTGCTGTTAAACCTTGCAGGTAGTGAAAGCACACTAAGCTTGGGGTTATGTAACTAAGCATATGTTCCCACATCCAAGTGCCCAGTGCCTGGAATCATCCCAATTTGGCCCATTCTAAGGTCAAAACTTTTTATTTCTAGATGCTGTTTTTAAGCCTACATGCTTCTAATGGAGCATCTGTGGGGGTGCGGAGCCGCTTGTGGAGGAATAGTGAGGGGATCAGCCAGCCAATCAATGTGATTGATAAAGCATAATCCAACTTTATTGAGAGCATCAGACAGTTTTATAGCCCAACATAGCATAAATCACCATTATTCATATTAGTACAATCTTATTGGTTTTTACTATGTACGCCTTCTCTTATTATTGGTTATTGCAAGTGTGAGATAATCACGCCTACTGAATTTCTAGCCAAAAAGCATACGTGCTATCCCGCTGCTCCTACTTCCCTTATTCTTATACTTATTGCTATATAGTATCCACCCCAGGGTTATACCTCGCTTGCTACGTGCTTCCCTGGAAGTTAAGGCCTTGATTGAACAATGGACATATGTATTACTTATCGACTAACTCTGCAAATTATGCTAGCTCTATTGCTTTTGCAAAAGTCTCTTAAAAGCAAACACTGCTGCTCAGCAAAATCTGCTTAAGAGCAAGGCCTAGCTGCTACTTAGCAGGAGCTGCTCTCCTGCAACAAGGCCTCAGCCGAGCCATATCCACAGTTGTGTCCATGGCTTTCTAACCAATTCTCAACAACTAAAAACAAAGGAGAGCTCTCTCTCACTGCCCATCCATGCTGCAGACAACACAGTCAGGAGAAGGAAAGCTAAAGCTCTTATCTATAGATTTTGAAAGCAACTGCCTCAGACATTCCACTGCTTCTCCTTTTCCATCCACTTCACTCTCAAATCTTAAAGGTGTAAAACTTCTTTCTGGGCTAAACAGATGCATGGGGATACAATTCAGCATCATAAAGTCACCCCAGGACAAGATGTAAGCTGAGTTAAATGGTTATAAGTGTTGTTCTTTTCCTAAGTTACGTTTAATATAAGTTATAAGCTAAGTTAAATACTGTTAAGTGTTATTCCTCTGTTAAATTGTTATAGTCATAGGTTAAAAGTTAGGTTAAATACTGTTAAGTGCTGTTCTTTTGCTCAATTGTGAAGATCAAAGTATAAGTTAAGGTTTAAGTTAAGTCCTGTTAAGTTTGAGCTCTCTTATACTTGCACTCACTGTCCTTTTGTCACACCCACCTGAGCACACACACACACGGACAGTTCTTGGTTCATTTCTGGTTTGATTGACTGGATTTTGTTTGGTTTTGTTGTTGCTTTGTTTCCTTGGTGTGCCTGAAGTGTCCAGTCCAGGAGTAGGGTGACTCTTGCTGTAGCTTAACATTAAATCTGTTTTTTGCTGATCCCATGCTGGGGATTTTTTTAAATGCTCTCAGCCCCTGGCTCATAACAGGGTGAAGGAGCCCTGGCCCAGGCTCTGGCCCTGGGACACGGGGACGCTGCCGGGGGGTCCCTGTCCCCCTGTGCCACCCCCAGGGCCCGGCCCCTGTCCCCGTGTCAGGCTCTGGGGTCGATCTCATGGAACATCCTCTGGGGGAGGCTGCGGCACCGGGGGCGGGGGGACCTGGGGGGACAGGGGACCCCCCTGTGCACGAGCAGCGTTGGACTGTGAGGGGGGAACGGGGCAGAGTGACCTCCCCAGTGACCTCACACAACACCCTATGATGTCACACAGCTCTGTGATGTCACACAGCACCCTATGATGTCACAAAGTCAATGTGACGTCAGACAGCTCTGTGATGTCACACAGAACCCTATGATGTCACATACACCCTATGATATCACATACACCCTATGATGTCACACAGCCCCTGTGATGTCACACAGCACCTTATGATGTCACAAAGTCATTGTGATGTCACACAACCCTGTGATGTCACACAGCACCCTATGATGTCACACAGCACCCTATGATGTCACACAGTCCCTGTGATGTCACACTGCCCTGTGATGACACACAACCCATGTGATGTCACACAGCCCCTGTGATGTCACACAGCCACATGTGATGTCACACAGCCCTGTGATGTCATACAGCACCCTGTGATGTCACACTGCCCTGTGATGTCATATAGCCCCTGTGATGTCACACAGCCTCTGTGATCTGTGAAGTCACAGTCATTGCTGTGATGCCACACAATCTGCCCTGGGATGTCACACGGCCATTCTGTCATGTCACATCCTGCTCCAGGATGTCACAGCCCCTCTCTGATGTCACATAGCCACCCTGTGATGGCAGAACACACTCTCTGATGCCACAGCCTTCTCTGGGACATCACACAGCTGCTCTGTAATGTCACAGCCTGCTGTCTGATATCACAGAGCCACCCTCTATGATGGCACAGTCTCCTCTGTGACCTCACTGCCCTCTCTATGGTGTCACACAACCGTCCAGTGCTGTCACAGCCCACTCAGCAATATCACAGCCTGTTCTGTGATGTCACAGCCCAATCTGTGACCTCACACAACCCACCCTGTGCTGTCACACAGCCCCTTTCTGACATCACAGCTGCTCTCTGGCTCCATGACACAGCCACAGAGGTGCTGCTGTGCCACAGCCCCCTCTGGGACATGACACAGCCCCTGCCAGTGCTGAGCACTGTGAGCTCTGCCTGTGCCCTGCTCGTGTCCCTGCCATGCCCTGGCAGTGCCCCAGCCCTGCTGGGCTGTCACAGGAGCTGCTCCTGGGCAGAGCTGTCTCTCTGCAGCGCTGCCCTTGCCAGGAGCTGCCTCTGTGCTGGAGCCCGGCCCAGCTCAGCAGCACAGGCACAGCAAAGGACTTGAATCACCCTCTCAGGGCTTTGGTGCTGTTTGCATCAGACTCAGTCCCTGAGAGAGTGTGCTCAAAAAACTTCTCAAGAGCTCCAAGTGAGATTGAAGCACTGAAGTTTCTCATATTTAACTAGATCCCAGTGAGGGACAGGACTGAGAAAGTGTCCCCAGGTCCCAGTTAGAGCAGAACACTGGAGGCACTGATGGCAGGTGGGGACAAAGCAGGGAAAGGTGTCTCTGGTGCTGAGCACAGCTGGATGTGTTTCAGCAATGCAAAAGACCATGGCTGAGCCCCAGCCCCTGGCAAGGCAGATCCTGTCCCTCCCTCATTGCTCAGGGCTCTTCCCAGGGCACTGGGCTCTGGGGATGTGCAATGCCAAGGGCAGAACCATGGGGCAGCCCCTGCCAGGCTGCTGAGCAGGGACAAGGAGGCAATGAGGCCCCAGCACAGCAAGGCTCACTTGTCCCCTGCTGGCCTCAGGCCCAGGGCCAGCAGCCATGGCCCAAGTGCTGCAGCAGTTGGCTCTGGCAGGGCCTTTCAGCTGCTGCCCATCCCTGTGCCCTCTGCAGCCCAGGCTGTCCTACGGTGTCCATGCCCTGCCCTCTGTCCCTGCAGGCTGTCGTCATCCCCCGGCTGCCCCACCTCGCTGCCCCTTCCTTTGCTGACAGCTCTGCATCCTGCCTGCCTCTGCCTGGCCACACAAAGCCTTGGCCTTGATACCAAGAAGTTGAATTAAACTTTTACTATGCCTGTGAACTTTTGGCACCGGAACAAGGCATGCAGGGGCTGCTTTCCCAGCAGGGACAGTTGATGGACAAGATGAAGGTATCCGGCTCAAGGGTGCAGTGATAGAAGAAAACAAGGGGAACTTGGGGATTTGGGGCGGGTTTTATTGAAATGGGCAAATTGAAATACACATGTAGCAACTGCATATCAGCAAGACACTTGTAGAATAATGCATCCACATAAGGTTAGGAGTTATCCCACATTGGACCTGAGGTCAGAGAAAATTGATGCCCTCTTTAACACTAAAATACTTTTAAGGAATCTTATTCTGATATTTTGGAGATTTGGTGACAGTGGGGCCTCATGGACCCAAGGAGTCATCTGTGATACTATGGAACCTTAAGATTCCATTGTGACCCAGCAGAACAGACAGGGAATGTCTGTGGACAGGTGCTGGCACTGCTCAGTTGTGCTGTGGGAATAGGAATCTCTCTCAGGGTGTCCAAACAGTCTGTAAAGCTGTGAAGAAAATGAATTTTTTAGTTAAGCAGTCTCCTTTATTCTTTCAATTCACTTGACAAGGATTTAGGCAGATGTTACTAAATACTTTATTTCACTGCTAGAGGGGATGGTGTTTGCCTCCCCCACAAGCAACACTTTGTTACAGAGTAGTTTTCAGTCCCTCTGTCCTGGTCTTTTTGTCCTTCCTTCCTGGTAAAGTGCATCAACATGACATAACTTTTATCTGGTATTTAAATGGCTGGAGTGGAGTGTGCAATGATATTTCATTGCTGTGTGAGGATGATGTAGTGAAATGAGACACTGTAACCAAAACAGATGGTGCTAATCTTGAGTCTGTCTGCAAGATCTTACAGCATTTAATTAAAATGGTGGTGTAATTCCCATGACACCTTTAACTACAGTTTAAATTCTTGGACTATGAACTAAGGGCTTTCTTATGCAGATTTTCACTCATGTGAGTAGTCCTCAGTATGAGTCTCTGGTGGCTTCAGAATGGCTACTTACTTGAATGAAGCTCTCAAGATGAGACACTAATAAAACTGGCAAACATATATATGGTATTTACATGTTTTATGTTCCAATTTGAAGCATAAATTGTAGACTAAAGATACTTAGCAACTACTCTCCTACGTAGAAGCAAACAAAATTCTAGATTAGAGGAATTGTTTAGACTGAGCCTAACTTCAGAGGCTGGCAAATAAAATGTTTTAAGGTACTCTGGGCAGCTTAACATCTTCCCTTGGTTGGAAGGACATTTGATGAAAGCTTTTATATTCCCTTTGTTTACCTGAAATGTGTTTGTAGAAGTGATGAGGTGTCTTGCATTGTTTTGGGGTTTTTTTAAGACCATTAAAGAAAGTTATGTTTGAAGCACTTGGCAGACCTGAATTTGTCTGAGTGGCACCTTTTAGGCAGGAAACTAGTAAGTATTTTTATACTTGGTTTTTGTTTTGTTTCAAATTGGAGAAGTGTGAAAAATAAAATGGCCTGAACGTTATCATGTTGAAAGTCTTTGAGAAAGCAGGGCTGGGAGCTGAGTGCCTTTGTGATGGATGTCTAGTTCTTCTATTAATTATATGATCTTACCTCCCTTCCAATGTATCTTTTCTGTTTTGAAAGTAGCAGGGTAATGATTTTCTACACTCTGCAACCTCTGTCTTAGCTTTTCTTACTTTTCTGTACTATATGAAGCAGGAAAAAAATAACATATTTATATAGTTTTAGTCACTGTTTTTAATGTCAAGAAGGACAAAGTAGTTAAAAAGTAGCTCTGCATTATACTTGG
>NW_027636322.1:0-26120 GCF_903797595.1 Erithacus rubecula
GGTTCGATGTATCCCTTTTCTAATTCTCATTGGACCAGTTGAAGGAGGATGGACATTCGAGGCTCTGGTATGGGCCACTGCTCTACGTACACAGGATCTGATGATTTTCCCCAGTCGTCGAATTGGGAGTTGTGGGTACGCTGCAGTGGCCCTTATGGTAAATTTGTCACCCTGCACCTAAGTTGAGATAGGGCATCTCGCCCCAGCAGAGGTGGGACATTTGACAGGACATAAACATAAAGTTCAATGGTCTTTTCAGGCCCTCTCAGTATGTAAAGTAATTGCTATTAACTCGACACTTTTTTGAGCGATGGAGATTCCTCCAACTCCTCCTACCGTTGAGCCATCTTCTAACTTCCAGCTTGGAGGCCAAGATGTTTGTGGGATGACCGTTACATCTGCACCTGTGTCGACCAGAAAGGGGATGCTGATAACGAGGCCATCTGATTGAGGATGGTACGGGGAGTTTTTCCAGGGGCTTATCGTGGAGTTGTAGAAGTACTGTCAACAGACTCCCCATATTATTGGTGGGATGTTGCATTCCACTGCCAGGGCCACCCAGAGGTCTCGTTCTTTGCGCAGCCTTGCTACTGTGGGCGTAGTTGACTCTTGCAATGGCATCGGCTGGGTTATGGAGCTGGACATTGGCTGGGCCATGAAGTTGGTTACCTCCCTGGGGGGCAGTGGGTTCAGCAGGTGCTCAGTCCCAGGGTTCACATAGCTGGGCCGCCGGATATCCCAACTGGGAGGAGGCTGTATGCGGCCCATCTGCCCCCTCCCTCGCCCGTTTCCCTGCTTCTTGCTCCGGCACTTTCGGGTGATGTGACCCTTCTTACCGCAGACCCAGCAAGGTCCTTTTGATCTTGGGTGTGGAGGACCTGTAGGCGGTGGTTGACGGTGACCATGATGACTTTGGACAGCCATGACCTCGGCTACGGCAGCGCCGACCACGGCTGGAAGCGGAGCCAATGCAGCGCTGACTATGGCTTGGACCGGAGCTAGGTTCTCCTCTCTCACGACGTGCTTGATCATTGCTGCGAAACTGGCACCGGGTGGCACAGAGCGTAAGAGTTCTTTGGTGGGCCGGTTGCACTGCTGTCAAAGGCATCCTTCCAGGACGGGACCCTTTGCCTCTGATGGCAGGTCGGAGGCATCCACGGCTGCTTGGAGACAGTCCACGAATTCAGTGAAGCGCTCGCTCTTGCTTTGCCTGATGGTTGTCCATGCGGCTGGCTTGGCTACAACCCTGCAGGTGGTACGAATGGCTTCTCTGGCTGCATGGGTTGTGGCTGCAGTCTCAGAGGCTCACAAGCCTTGGGCTTGTGCTTGAGGGTTAACCATTTGTGTATCGTGACCCATCAGCCGTAGCAGGCTAGAGTGGTGCAGCGGGTGTTGATCCCCATTAACTTTGGTGAGCATTTTCTCTAAATTGTTCTCCCACTCTTGCTTAAACACAAAAAATTGCCCATCAAAAATCATGCAGCACGTTTGCTTAATGTCAAAGGGAAGCGTGTCGTCATTGCCGAAAAGGCCACCGATCATGGTGGAGACCATAGCAGAATTTATCCCCTTTTCGTTAATGGCTTTGATGACAGCCTGCACATCTTTGGGGTTTACTGGAGTGTATGCCAGTAAATTGTTATCCATTCTCCTAACTGGGCATATGTGTGCCGCTGTTTTGGGCAAATCAGCAAATGCAGCCTGAACCTCTTTCCAGTCTGTTAGTGGCATGGGTTTTTACAGCCCCCGCTTCTTTGTGCGTGGCACAGGCAAACCGGTAAGTTTGGTAAATGCAGCTGGTATATTGTCTTTATCTGAATCGGAATCTGAGCTAGATTCTGAGCTAGAGGGGTGTCGCTTTTTGTCCCTTTGCTTGCCCCAGCTCTTCTGCTGTGGTACCCGCCGGATCCACCCGTACTCTCTGTCTGAGTCGGAGGAAGTTGAATGGTAAGGGTTTTCCAGGCTGCGGTACTTTTTGGTCGGACTCCTCCCTCTAAGTTTCCCGTGGTTGGGCTCTTTCCCTCCCCTTCTTCGCCTCTCTGCAGGGGAGCTTTTTGTCTTATAAGGATATGTTTTGCGGCGCGCTCCCTGATTGGGCTTCGGGTTCTCCTACCCCTTTTCATCCGCACCCTCTCCCTCATGTTCGCAACTGCGCATGGCCACGGCGGGAAAAAACCCCTCGCTCCGCCCTTTTCCTTTTTGCCCAACACCATTGTCAGGTGCATAGGTTGGTGGTTTTTCTCGAACATTTTCGGGACCTGTGTCACTAAGGATACCCGGAGGCTCGCCAACATCATCGCAACCTAACCGGCATTGTGGTTTAGTGGTTAAATCGGGAGTAGGGATCCGAGACCGAGACCGCGATCGACTGTCAGCCCGAGACGACAAACCCGAATCCGCCGCACGATCACCGAATGCAGTCTGAGTGGCAGCCCCCACCCCCACTTTCAGCGTGATTTTTAAACAATTCTGTGCTGCTTTCCACGTTTCCTGTTCTAACAAAGCCTTTTCCAAAGCCTGGGTAACCCTCCCCCAGCTTTTCACACATTTGCTAGAACCAGACACGATTGCATCATGTGCAAGGGTGTTAGTACTTTTCTCCCAACATCCTGGATGCAGGATGTCCACGGGACGGTCAATGGCACCCAACTTCAACAATCGCATAACTGCGCATTTAAGATTGTTGGGCTTACATTGAATTCCCCACTGCTTATGCAGTTCAGCCACTACATTGCCAAGCGCTTCCATCTTGGCAGTACAGGAGCATCCTCCCCGCCAAAGTCAGTCCAGCTACTCCGGCCGTTTCTCTCCTCCAGCGAGAACCCTGTAGCCCAAACTCCTGCACCCATGGGTCGGGGGACGTTCCGGGGTTTCGGGACCACTATGTTGCCTTGTATTTCAGGCAGGGCGACTTGGTTCGGAGAGAAACCATGGCGAAACTACAAACTGGCCAGGCAAATCACACACTGACACCCATGAGGTGGATGGCGAAATGCATTTATTTTCTGAGAATGGTGGCTTAAATAACCACGGAATATATTATGATTGGCTAGCGTCATGGAGAGGAGGGGGCCCTATTTTCCACGTACATCACGTGATCTTCTGTGTGGCTTTTTGGCTAACCACAGGCTGGGCTTCTGCCTGTAAAAATTTCCTCATGGATCAGGATTGATTTCCAACTATAGATGCCACCACTTAGAAGCCTGGTTATTTTTGAGTGCCAAAAGCCTCCTCTAAATAGACACTACAAAAGTGATGAAGTGAGCTTTATTGTACAGAAAACAAGCCCCTCTTTTTTGTCCAGAGCCCTGTGCCTGCGACTGGGCTTCGGCCACTGGGCTTCCTCATGGATCAGGATTTCTTGCAGAATAAAGATGCCACCACTTAGAAGCTGGTTGTTCTTGAGTGCCAAAACACCTCCTCTAAATTGAAATTACATAAGTGGTGAATTCAGCTTCATTTTTACTGAGAAACAAAACTCACTGTGTCCAGGGCCCTGGACTACGGACTGGGCTTCTCCTTGTCAAATTTCCATATGGATCAGGATTTCCTGCAGGCTAAAGATGCCAGCATTTAGAAGCCTGGTTGTTCTTTGAGCGCCCAAAGCCTCCTCTAAAAAGACATTACAAAAGTGATGAAGTGAGCTTTATTGTACAGTGAAACCAGCCCCTGTTTTTTGCCCAAGGCCCTGGGACAGAGATTTGGCTTCTGCCTGTTAAATTTCCCTATGGTTCAGGATTTCTCTCAGACTAAAAATGCCACCACTTAGAACCCTGGTTACAAATGGAGTCACAAACATTCCTCCAAAAGTTATGAGGAAACTGGGAGGGTGTGTTTCTTTTCAAAGGGTAAAGGGTTCCTGTTTGTGTCCAGGGCTCTGTGCCTCACAGTGGCT
The DNA here is from genome assembly GCF_903797595.1 of Erithacus rubecula. NCBI lineage: Eukaryota > Metazoa > Chordata > Aves > Passeriformes > Muscicapidae > Erithacus > Erithacus rubecula. The sequence continues at coordinate 3,896 of NW_027636322.1, forward strand.
TTCTGCCTGCTAAATTTCCCTAAAGATCAGAATTTCTCCCAGACTAAAATGCCACCATTTTGAAGCCTGGTTGTTCTTTGAGTGCCAAAAACCTCCTCTAGAATAAAATTATAAAAGTGTTGAAGTGAGCTTTATTTTGGTGAGAAACAGGCCCCTGTTTGTTTTCAGCGCATTGGGACTGGGACTGAGTTTCTTCCTGCTAAATTTTCTGAAGGATCAGGATTTCTCCAAGACTAAAAATTCCACCAATAAAAAGCCTGGTTGTTCTTTGAGTGCCAAAATCCTTCTCTTGATAGACATTGCCAAAGTGGTGAACTGAGAAATAAACCTGAGTTTGTGTCCAGGGCCCTGGGATTGAGACTGGGCTTCTCCCTGTAAAATTCCATATTGAACTGCTTTTCTCCCAGACTAAAGGTGCCATCACTGAGAAGCCTGGCTGTTCTTTGAGTGCCAAACACCTCCTCCAAATAGACATTAAAAAAGTGCTAAATTCAACTTCATATATCAGAGAAATTAACCCCAGATTGTGTTAAGGGCCCTGTGCATTACACTGAGTTTCTGCCTGCTAAATTTCCCTAATGCTCAGGATTTCTCCCGTACTAAAATTGCTACCACATGCCTAAGCTTCAAGATGCAGAGAAGACATTGGTGTGTGCAGTGGAAAGGGAGAAATGCTATGTCGTGTGCACGCTTTCTCCTCAGCTTCAAGTACACTTCCGTACTTTTCGCTATGCAGAGTTGAAAGAGTGCATAAGACTCTTACAAGAAGGAAGGCAGAATGGTACAAAACAGAAGGTTTAGAAGAAAAGTCCACATCCCAGGCGTGTTTTGGCAGTAGCTAGACCTAGCTGCAGAGTGTTCTGTGTGAGCAGTAGGTGTCAGTTCAGCTCTGTTAGAGAGAAATTGCTGCAGGAGACAAAGTGAGAACAAGGAAACCTCAGATTGCTATAGTGCTCTGCTAAGCACCCTAGTTGTCAGTGACTCCTGGACCAAAGGAAGATCAATGTCTGCTAGCTTTGCTGCTATTTGCCAATCCGTCATGCAGCCTTCTGCCGTAAACATGACACTTGCCCTTAGGCTCCGACATGCAGAGAACACATCTCTATGTGCATTGGAAAGGGAGAAATGCTGTGTGGTGTGCACACTTTCTCCTTAGCTTTAGTTACACTGCTGTGCTGTTTGCTATGCAGAGTTGAAAGAGTGTATGGCACTCTTCCAAGAAGAAAGGCAGAGTGGTAGAAAACAGAAGGCTTAGAAGAAAAGTCCACATCCCAGGTGTGTTTTGGCAGTAGCTAGACTTAGCTATAGAGTGTTCTGTGTGAGCAGTAGATGTCAGTTCAGTTCCGTTAGAGAAAAATTGCTGCAAAACACAAAATGCGAACAAGGAAGCCTCAGAGCGCCAGAGTGCTCTTCGAAGTGCCCTAGTTTTCAGTGACTCCTGGGGCTGCAGTAACAGTTTTATCCACAAGGGTACAGCACTATTGGTGCAGAGGGGGCTGCAGTATCTGTTTTGTCCACAAGTGGGTGACACTAGTGGAAGGGGTCGGGGGGGCTGCAGTTCCGGTTTTGTAATAAAGGGGACAGCACTTCTGAAGGGGGGGATGCAGCAGAACCGCTTTTGTCCACAAGGGGGCAGCTCTAAGGGGAGGGCTGCAATACCTGTTTATCCACAATGAAGCAGCAGTACTCTGGGTGGGGGGGGGGGGCGCTGCAGTGCTGGTTTTTCCACAAGAAGGCAGAACTTTTGGGGGGGGCTGTAATACCGGTTTTGTCTACAAGGGGGCAGCTCTAATGGGGGGGGCTGCAGTACCAGTTTTGTTCGAAAGGGGACAGCACTACGGAACAGTAGGGGTGGAAGTACCGGTTTTGTTTACAATAGGGCAGCACTACCTGGGGCGGGGGGGGGGGGGCAGCCGTGCCGGTTATGTCCACAAAGGGGCAACACTACTTGGGGGGGGGAGCTGCTATACTTGTTTTGTCCACAAGGGGACAGCACTACTGGGGGGGGGCAGCAGTATTGGTTTTGTCCAAGAGGGGGCAGCACTACTGGGGTGGGGGGGGGGGGGGCTGCAGTACAGGTTATGAGTACAAGTTATGTTCACAAGGGGACAGCTCTACTGGTGTGGGGGGCTGCAGTAGCAGTTTTTTTCACAAGGGGGCAGCACTGCTGAAGGGCGGGGAGGCTGCAATACTGGTATTGTATACAAGGGGTAGCCCTAGTGAGGAGGGGGGACTGCAATACTGGCTTTGTCCACAAGGAACGAGTTTTACTGGAGAGGTGCTGCAGTACCGGTTTTGTCCAAAAGAAGGCAGCACAACTGAGGGAAGGCGAGCTGAAGCACCAGTTTGTTCCACAAGGAGGCAGCACTAATGTGTGAGTGAAGACTGCACTACATGTTTTGTACCACAATGGCGCAGTGCTACTGGTGCAGGGGGCTGCAGTACGGTTTTGTCCACAAAGGGGCAGCACTACTGGAAGGGGGGTGGCTGCAGTACGGGTTTTGTCCACACGGGGACAGCACTCCTGGTGGGGGAGCTGCAGTACCTGTTTTATCTACATGGAAGCAGCACCACTGCGGGGGTGGGGCTGCAGTACCAGTTTTGTCCAGAGGAGCAAGTTTTACTGGAGGGGGGCTGCACTACCAGTTTTGTCCACAAGAAGGCAGCACAACTGAGGGAGGGCAAGTTGTAGCATCGGGTTTGTCCACAAGGGGGCAGCACTAATGGGGGGGAGGCTGCAGTACCGATTTTGTTCACAAGAAAGCAGCAGTACTGGAGGGGGGGCCTGCAGAACATGTTTTGTGCAAAAGAGGGCTGCACTGCTGAAAGGTGGGGCTGCAGTACTAGTTTTGTCCAAAACGAGACAGCACTAATCAGGGAGGGGGGGCTGCAGTACTGGTTTTGGCCACGAGAAAGCAGTACTTCTGGGGTGGGGTGGAGGGTTTCCAGTACCAGTTTTGTCCAAGAGGGGGCAGCACTAGTGAGGTGGGGGGCGGCAGTACCTGTTTTGTCCACAAGGAGGCAGCAATACTGGTGCAGGGGACTACAGTGCCGGTTTTGTTAACAAGGGAGGAGCACTGCTCAATAGCAGGGGGCTGCACTACCTGTTTCGTCCACAAGAAGGCAAGACTAGTGAGGAGGAGGGCTGCAGTACTGATTTTGTTCACAAGAGGGCAGCACTGGTGGGGGGGGGGGGGGGGGCTGCAGCACTGGTTTTGTCCACAAGGGGGCAGAAATACTGAATGGGGGGCTGCAGTACTGGTTTTGTTCAAATGGTGGCAACACTGCTGACAGGTTGGGCCTGCACTACCAGTTTTTTCCACAGGGGGGAAGCACTACTGAAAGGGGGGGGGGGGGCTGCAGTGCCTGTTTGTCAACAAGGGGGCAGCACTACTGAAAGGGGGAAGCCGAAGTATCGGCTTTGTCCACAAAAAAGCAGCACTGCTGTGGGTGGGGGGGGCGGGGGGGCTGCAGTGTCGGTTTTGTTCTCACAGGGACAGCACTACTTGGGGGGAGGGCTGCATTACCTGTTTGGTCTACAAGGAAGCAGCACTACTGGAAGAGGGAGGGGGGGGGGAGGCTGCAGTACGTGTTTTTGTCCACAAAGGGACAGCACTACTGGTGGGAGGGCTGCATTAACGGTTTTCTCCACAACGAGGCACAACTGCTGAAAGAGGAGTGTCTGCAGTAATGGTTTTGTTCACAAGGGAGCAACACTAGTGAGGGAGGGGGCTGCAGTGCCGGTTTTCTCCACAAGGGTGCAGAACTACTGGTGCAGGGGGCGGCCGCAGTACCGGTTCTTCCACAAGGAAGCATCACTACTGGGGGAAGAGCTGCAGTACCTATTTTGTCCACTACAAAGCAGCACTCCTAGGGTGGGGGCTGCGGTGCCAGTTTTGTCCACAAAGTGGCAGCTCTACTAGGGAAGGCTGCTGTACCACTTTTGTTCACAACAGGGCAGCACTACTGGTGGGGGGTGGGGCTGCTGCAGTACCAGTTTTGTCCACAATGGGCAGCACTACTGATGGAGGAGATGCAGTACCGGTTTTGTCCACAAGAAGGCAGCACTGCTGAAGGAGGGGTGTGTGCAGTAATGTTTTTGTCTACAAAAGGGAAACACTAGTGAGGAGGGGAGGGGGCTGCAGTACCGGTTTTGTCCAAAACGGGGTGCACTACTGAGGGAGGGGGGGGCTGGAATACTGGTTTTGGCCACGAGGAAGCAGCACTGCTGGGGTGGGGTGGAAAGTTTCCAGTACCAGTTTTGTCCAAGACAGGGCAGTAGTAGTGAAAGGGGGGGGCTGCAGTACCTGTTTTGTCCACAAGTGGTCAGAACTTCGGGGGGGTGTGGCTGCAGTACGGGTTTTGCCCACACAGGGACAGCACTCCTGGGGGGGGAGCTGCAGTACCAGTTTTGTCCACACGGAAGCAGCACTACTGCGAGGAGGGGGCTGCAGTACGTTTTGTCCACAAGGAAGCAGCACTACTGCGAGGAGGGGGCTGCAGTACGTTTTGTCCACAAGGAAGCAGCACTGCTGGAGGGGGGGGCTGCAGAACATGTTTTGTCCAAAAAAGGGCTACACTACTGAAAGCGGGGGCTGAAGTACCTGTTTTGTCCACAAGGGGGCAGTGCTACTGGTGGGGGAGGCTGCAGTACCAGTTCTTCCACAAGGAAGCAGCATTACTGGAGGAAGAGCTGCAGTACCTGTTTTGTCCACTAAAAAGCAGCACTTCTGGGGTGAGGGCTGCAGTGCCAGTTTTTCCCACAAAGAAACAGCTCTACTGGGGAAGGCTGCAGTACCGGTTTTGTCCACAATGGGCAGCAGTACTGGTGGGGGGCAAGCTGCAGTACTGGTTTTGTCCACAAGGGGGCAGCACTATGTGGAAGAGGGCTGCAGTACCGGTTTTGTCCACAAGGGAGTAGCACTACTGAGGGGTGGGCGAGCTGCAGTACTTGTTTTTTCCAAAAAAAAAGCAGCACTACTTGGCGGGGGGGGGGGGGGGGGGGGGGTTGAGGGCTGTCGTGCCAGTTTTGTCCACAAGGGGTCAGCTTTATTGAGAAAAGCTGTAGTACCGGTTGTGTCCACAAGGAAGCAGCATGACTGGTATGAGGGGCTGCAGTTCCAGTTTTGTCCACAAGGGGGCAGCAATACCTGGAGGGAGAAGGGAGGTAGTATCGGTTTTGTCCTCAAAAGCACAGCACTACTGGTGGGGGGGCTGCACTACCGGTTTTGTCCACAAGGGAGCAACACTGCTAAAGAGCGGGTGGCTGCAGTACTGATTTCGCCCACAAGGGGGATGCACTAGTAAGAAGAGGGGCCTGCAGTACCGGTTTTGTCCAGAGAGGGCAGCACTGGTGGGGGAGAGGGGGGTGCAGCACTGCTTTTGTTTACAAGGGGGCAGCACTGCTAAAAGGGGGGGGCAGCAGTACCGGTTTGGTCCACAAGGGGTCAGCACTACCGAGTGGGGTGCTGCAGTATCGGTTTTGTCCACAAGGGTGCAGCACTACTGAGGGTTGGGCGAGCTGCAGTACTTGTTTTTTCCAATAAAATCAGCACTACTGGTGGGTGGGCAAGCTGCAGTGCTGGTTTTGTCCACAAGGGGGCAGCACTACTGGGTGAAAGGCTTCACTACTGGTTTTGTCCATAAGGGAGCAGCACTACTGATGGGTGGGCGAGCTGCAGTAGTTGTTTTGTCCAAAGAAATTAATCACTACTTGGGGGTGTGGGGGCTGTAGTGCCAGTTTTGTCCACAAGGAGTCAACTGTATTGGGAAAGGCTGTAATACCCGTTTTGTCCACAAGGAAGCAGCACTACTGGAGGGAGGGGCTGCAGTTTCCGTTTTGTTCACAAGGGGGCAGCAATACCTGGGGGGGGGAGGGGATGGGCGGCAGTATCGGTTTTGTCCACAAAAGAGCAGCACTACTGGCGGGGATCTGCAGTACCAGTTTTGTCCACAAGGGTGCAGCACCGCTGAAGGGTGGGGGGCAGCAGTACCTGTTTTGTCCACAAGGGGGCAGCACTAGTAAGGAGAGGGGCCTGCAGTACCGGTTTTGTCCACAGGGGGGCAGCACTAATGAGGAAAGGGCTTCAGTACCGGTTTTGTCCACAAGGGGGTAGCATTTTGGGGGGTAGGGGGTGCAGCACTGCTTTTGTTTACCAGAGGGCAGCACTACTGAAGGGGGGGGGCTGCAGTACCGGTTTGATGCACAAGGGGGTAGCACTACTGAAAGAGGAGGGTAGCAGTACCAGATTTTTTCACAAGGGGGCAGCACTACTTGGGGGGGGGGGGGGGGGGGGGGGGCTGCATTACCTGTTTTGTCCACAAGAAAGCTTCACTACTGTGGGGGGGCGGCAGTACCGGTTTTGTCCACAAGGGGGCAGCACTACTGAGGGGGGAGGCTTCACTACAGATTTTGTCCACAGTGGGACAGCTCTACAAGGGGCGCGGGGGGGGGGGGGCTGCAGTACTGGTTTTGCTTAAAAATGGGACAGCACTAGTGGTGGGTGGGGTGCAGGATTGATTTTGTCCAAGAGGATGCAGCACTATTGAAAGGGGGGTGGGGAAATAGTACTGGTTTTGTCCACAAGGGGTCAGCACAATGAAGGGAATAGAGGCTGCAGTACCGGTTTTCTACACAAGGTGGCAGAAATACTGAAAGGGTGGCTGCAGTATTGGTTTTCTCCAAATGGTGGCAACACTATGGAAAGGGAGGAATCGCAGTGCCGGTTTTGTCCACAATGGGTCTGCACAACTGAAAGAGGGAGGAGCTGCAGTACCTGTTTTGTCTACAAAGGGGCAGCACTACTGAAAGAGAGGGGGGCTACAGTACATCTTTTGTCTACAAGAGAGAAGCACTACTAAAGGGTGGGGCTGCACCACCTGTTTGGTCCACAAGGAGTCAGCACAACTGAAAGAGGGGGGGAACTGCAGCACCTCTTTTGTCTACAGTGGGGAAGGACTACTGAAGGGGGGGTCTGCAGTACCAGTTTTGTCCACAAGAGGGCAGCACAACTGGAAGGGGGGGGCTGAAGTATTGGTTTTGTCCACAACGGAGCAGCACTACTGGGGGCTTAGGGCTGCAGTACCAGTTTTGTCCACAAGGAAGCAGCACTACTGGTGCAGGGGGCTGCAGTATAGGTTTTGTCCACAAGGAAGCAGCACTTCTGGTGGGGAGGGGCTGCAGTTCCAGTTTTGTTCTCCCGACGACAGCACTACTGTTGGGGGACCTGCAGTATAGGTTTTGTCCACAAGGAATCAACATTTCTTGGGGGGAGGGGCTGCAGTACCAGTTTTGTCCACAAACGAGCAGCACAACTGGAATAGGTGGGCTGAAGTACTGGTTTTGTCCACAAGGCGGCAGCTCTACTGGGGGGCTGCAGTACCTGTTTTGTCCACAAAGAAGCAGTATTACTGGGGGGGGGGGGATGCTGCAGTGCCAGTTTTGTTCTCACGGGGCCAGTACTACTTTTGGGGGAGGGCTGCAGTATAGGTTTTGTCCACAACGAAGCAGCACTACTGGGAGGGAGGGGCTGCAGTGTCGGTTTTGTTCTCACAGGGACAGCACTACTGCTGGGGGAGGATGCAGTACCTGTTGTGTCCACAAGAGGACAGCACTACTTGGGGGGGAGCTGATGTACCTGTTTGGTCCACAAGGAAACAGCACTACTGGAAGGGTGATGGTTGCAGTACCAGTTCATCCACAATTGGACAGCACTACTGGTGGGAGGGCTGCAGTACTGATTTAGTCCAAAAGGGGGCAGCACTACTGGTGCAGTTGGGCTTCATTACCGGTTTTCACCACAAGGGAGCAGTACTGCTGAAGGAGGAGTAATGTTTTTCACAACAAGGGGGCAACAAAGTGAGGAGGTGGTGGTGTAGTACTGGTTTTGTCCACCAGGGTGCAGTACTATGGCGGGGGGGGGGGGCGCTCCAGTACCAGTTTTACACACAAGGTAGAAGCACTACTGGAGGGGGGGCTGCAGTACATGTTTTGTCCAAAAGGGGGCTACACTACTGAAAGGGGGGGGCTGATGTACCAGTTTTGTCCAAAAGGAGGCAGCACTACTGAGGGAGGAGGGGCTGCAATACTGGATTTGGCCAAGAGGAAGCAGCACTACTGGGGTGGGGTGGAGGGTTTCCAGTGCCAGTTTTGTCCAAGAGGAGGCTGCAGTAGTGAAAGGGGAGGAAGCAGTATTTGTTTTGTCCAGAAGGGGGCAGCGCTACTTTTACACAGGGCTGCAGTACTGGTTTTATTTACAAGAAGGCAGCACTACTGAGGGAGGGCAAGCTGTACTACTGGTTTTGTCCACAATGAAGCAGCACTACTGGGTGGTTGGAGCTGCAGTACCGGTTCTGCTCACAAGGGTGCAGCACTACTAAAAAGGGGGGAGCTGCAAAACCGTTTTTGCCCAAAAAGGGGAAGCACTATTGGTGGGTGGGGTGCAGTACCGGTTTTGTCCACAAGGAGGCAGCACTACTGGGGAAAGAGAGGCTGCAGTACAGGTTTGGTCACAAGGGTGCAAAAATACTAAAGGGAAGGGCTGCAGTATTGGTTTTGTTCAAATGGTGGCAACACTACTGAAAGGGTGGGTGCTGCAGTACTGGTTTTGTCCACAACAGAGCAGCACTACTGGGGCGGGGGGGGGGGGGCTGAATTGCCAGGTTTTGTTCACAATGAGGCAGCACTACTGGTGCGGGACGCTGCAGTACCAGTTTTATTCACAAGGGGCAGCATTACTGAAAGGGGGGGGTTGAACACTGGTTTTGTCCACAACGCGGCACAACAACTTGGGGCTTAGGGCTGCAGTACTGGTTTTGTCCACAAGGGGGACAACACTACTACTGCAGGGGGCTGCAGTATAGGTTTTGTCCACAAGAAAGCATAACTGCTTGGGTGGGGGGGGGGGCTGCAGTGTTGGTTTTGTCCACAAGACGGCAACTCTACTGGGGGGTGAGCTGCAGTACCTGTTCTTTTTTACAAGGAAGCAGCTCTACTGGCGGGGGGGGGGGGGGGGGGGCGGCAGGGGCGGTTTTGTTGTCACGGCAACAGCACTACTGGTGGGGGGGGCTGCAGTACCTGTTTCCTCCACAAGGGGACAGCACTACTGATGGGAGAAATGCATTACCAGTTTTCTCCACAGGGGAGCAGAACTGCTGAAAGAAGAGTGTCTGCAGTAATGTTTTTGTTCACAAGGGGGCAACACTAGTGGGGGGGGGGGGAAATGCAGTACCAGTTTTGTCCACTAAAAAGCAGCACTACTGGGGTGGGGGCTGAAGTGCCAGTTTTGTCCACAAAGCTGCAGCTCTACTGGGGAAGGCTGCTGCACCGGTTTTGTCCACAATGGGCAGCACTACTCGTGGGGGAGCTGTAGTACCGGTTTTGACCACAAGGGGTCAGCACTACTGAGGGTTGGGTGAGCTCCAGTACTTGTTTTTTCCAATAAAATCAGCACTGCTGGGGGGTGGGTGAGTTGCAGTACATGTTTTGTCTCCAAGGAAGCAGCACTACTGTGGCAAAGGGGATGCTGTAATGGTTTTGTCCACAAGGGGGCAGCACTAGTGGGGGGGGGGGGGAAATGCAGTACCAGTTTTGTCCACTAAAAAGCAGCACTACTGGGGTGGGGGCTGAAGTGCCAGTTTTGTCCACAAAGCTGCAGCTCTACTGGGGAAGGCTGCTGCACCGGTTTTGTCCACAATGGGCAGCACTACTCGTGGGGGAGCTGTAGTACCGGTTTTGACCACAAGGGGTCAGCACTACTGAGGGTTGGGTGAGCTCCAGTACTTGTTTTTTTCCAATAAAATCAGCACTGCTGGGGGGTGGGTGAGTTGCAGTACATGTTTTGTCTCCAAGGAAGCAGCACTACTGTGGCAAAGGGGATGCTGTAATGGTTTTGTCCACAAGGGGGCAGCACTAGTGGGGAGAGGGGGCTACAGTACCGGTTTTGTCCGCAGGGGCACAGCACTTCGGAGGGTGGGGGGGGGTCTCCAGTACGGGTTTTGTCCACAAGGCAGCAACAGTACTGGGGGGGCTGCAGTACCGGTTTTATCCACAAGGAAGCAACAACACAGGAAGGGGGGCTGCAGTACATGTTTTGTCCAAAGGGATCTGCACTACTGAAAGGTGTGGGCTGAAGTACCGGTTTTGTCCAAAACGGGGCAGCACTACTGAGGGAGGGGGGCTGCAATAGCAGCTTTGGCCACGAGGAAGCAGCACTACTGGGGTGGGGTGTAGGGTTTCCAGTACTAGTTTTTTCCAAGATGAGGCAGAACTAGTGAGGTGAGGGGGGGCTGCAGTACCTGTTTCATCCACAAAGGATCAGAGCTACTCTGGGGGGGGGCTGCAGAACTGGTTTTGTTTACAAGGGGGAAGCACTGCTCAATGGGGGGGGGGGGCTGCAGTACCTGTTTTGTCTACAAGGGGGCAGCACTACTGAACGGGGGGTCTGGGCTTTCAATTTTGTCCTCAAGGGGACAGCTCTACGGGGGAGGTGGGATGGGCTGCAGTACCCCTTTTGCCCAAAACAGGGCAGCACTAGTGGTGGGTGGGGTGAAGTACCGGTTTTGTCCACAAGGAAGCATCACTATTCATGGGGCGGGCGGCAGTACAGGTTTTGCTCACAAGGGGTCAGCACTACTGGGGGATGAGAGGCTCCAGTACTGGTTTTGTCTGCAGTGGAGCAGCACTAATGAGGGGTGACAGGGCTGCATTACCGGTTTTGTCTACAAGGGGTCAGCACAACTGAAAGAGGAGGTGGGTTGCAGTACCTGTTTTGTCTACAGGGTTGAAGCACTACTGAAAGGGAGGGCTGAAGTACTGGTTTTGTGCACAATGGAGCAGCACTACTGGGGGCTTAGGGCTGCAGTACCAGCTTTGTGCACAAGGGGGCAGCACTACTGCTGCAGGGGCTGCAGTATAGGTTTTGTCCACAAGGAAGCAGCACTAAGGGGTGGGAGGGGCTGCAGTGTCGTTCTTGTCTACAAGGCAGCAGCTCTACTATGGGGTGAGCTGCAGTATAGGTTTTGTGCACAAGAAAGCAGCACTACTGGTGGGGGGGGAGAGCTGCAGTGTTGGTTTTGTTTTCATGGGGACAGCACTACTGGTGGGGAAGGATGCAGTACTTGTTGTGTCCACAAGGGGACAGCACTACTGGGGGGGGCGAGCTGCAGTACCTGTTTGGTCCACAAGGGAGCAGCACTACTGGAAGAGGGAGGGCTGCAGTACCGGTTTTATCCACAAGGAAGCAGCACTACTGGAGAGGGGGCTGCAGTACATGTTTTGTAAAAAGGGGTTGCACTACTGAAAGGGGGGGGGGTGGTGAAGTACCGGTTTAGTCCAAAATGGTGCAGCACTACTGAGGGACGAGGGGCTGCAGTACCAGTTTTGGCCACGAGGAAGCAGCTCTACTGGGTTGGGGTGGATGGTTTTCAGTACCAGTTTTGTCCAAGAGGGGGCAACAGGAGTGAAAGGGGGGCCTGAAGTACTGGTTTTGTCGACAACGGAGCAGCACTACTGGGGCCTGAGGGCGGCAGTGCCAGTTTTGTGCACAAGGGGGCAGCACTACTGTTGCAGGGGGCTGCAGTATAGGTTTTGTCCACAAGGAAGAAGCACTAAGGGAGGAGAGGGGCTGCAGCATCAGTTATGTCCACAAGGCGTCAGCACTACTGAAAGGGGGGTGTCCGCAGTACCGGTTTGGTGCACAACGGGGCAGCACTACTTAAATGGGGAGGGCGGCAGTACCGGTTTTTCCGCAATGGGGCAGCGCTACTGATTGGGGGGGGGGGGGGTGCTGCATTACCTGTTTTGTTCACAAGGAAGCAGCACTACTGTGGGGGAAGTGGCAGTGCCGGTTTTGTCTACAAGGGGGCAGCCCTATTGAAATGGGGGTGCTGAAGTACTGGTTTTGTCAACAAAAAAGCAGCACTACTGAGGAAGGGGGGGCTGCAAAACCAGTTTTGCCCAAAAGGGGGCAGCACTAGTGGTGGGTGGGGTGCAGTACCGGTTTTGTTCACAAGGGGTCAGCACTACTGGGGAAAGGGAAGCTGCCATATCGGTTTTGTCCACAAGGGGCAGCACTACTGAAAGGGGGGGGCTACATTACCGGTTTTGTCCACAACAGGTCAGCACAACTGAAAGAGGAGGTGGGTTGCAGTACCTGTTTTGTCTACAGGGGTGAAGCACTACTGGTGCAGGTGGCTACAGTATAGGTTTTGTTTACAAGGAAGCAGCACTACTGGAGGGGAGGGGCTGCAGTGTCGGTTTTGACCACAAGGCGGCAGCTGTACTGGGGGGTGAGCTGCAGTGCCTGTTTTGTCCACAAGGAAGAAGCACTGCGGGAAGAGGGGGGGCTGCAGTACCGGTTTTGTCCAGAAGGAACAAGCTTTACTGGAGGGGGGCTGCAGTACCTGTTTTGTCTAAAAGAAAGCAGCACAACTGAGGGAGGGTGAGCTGTAGTACCGTTTTTGTCCTCAAGGGGTCAGCACTGCTGGGGACAGGGCTGCAGTACCGGTTTTATACACAAGGAAGCAGCACTACTGGACGGGGGCTGCAGTACATGTTTTGTCCAAAAGGGGGCTGCACTACTGAAAGGGGGGGGGCCTGAAGTACCAGTTTTGTCCACAATTGGGCAGCAGTACTGAGGGAGTGGGGGCTGCAGTACCTGTTTTGGCCACATGGAAGCAGCACTACTACGGGGGGGCGGCTTCATTACCGGTTTTTTTACAGAAGGAACGAGTTTTTTCTTGAGGGAGGCTGCAGTACCAGTATTGTCCACAAGAAGGCAGCACAAGTTAGGGAGGGCAAGCTGTAGTACCAGCTTTTTCCACAAGGTGGCAGCACTAATGGGGGGTTGCTACATTACCGGTTTTATCCACAAGAAGGCAGCACTACTGGAGGGGGGGGGCTGCAGTACATGTTTTGTCCAAAAGGGGGCTGCACTACTGAATGGGGGGGCCTGAAGTATCTGTTTTGTCCAGAACGGGGCAGCACTACTGAAGGAGGGGTTCTGCAGTACCGGTTTTGGCTATGAGGAAACAGCACTACTGGGGCAGGGAGGAGGGTTTCCAGTACCGATTTTGTCCAAGAGGGGGCAGCAATAGTGAGGGTGGGGCTGCAGTATCTGTTTTGTCTACAAGGTGGCAGCTCTAATGGTGTGCAGGCTGCAGTACCGGTTTTGTTTACAAGGAGGAAGCACTGCTCAATAGCGGGGAGCTGCTGTACCGGTTCTGTTCACAAGGGGGCAGCACCACTGGTAGGGGAGGTATAGCACTGGTTTTTTCCACAAGGGGGCAGCACTACTGAAAGCAGTGGGGCTGCAGTACCGGTTTGGTGCACAAGGGGCAGCACTACTGATGGGGGGCGGGGCTGCAGTACCTGTTTTGTCCACAAGGAAGCAGCACTACTGGGGGGGGGCAGCAGTACCGGTTTTGTCCACAAGGGGGCAGCACTACCTGGGGATGGGGTGGCAGTACCGAGTTTGTCCACAAGTGTGCAGCACTACTGGTGGGGGGTGGGGGTGCTGCAATTCCGGTTCTTCCACAAGGAAGCAGCACTACTGGCGGGGGAACTGCAGTAGCTGTTTTGTCCACTAAAAAAACAGCACTACTGGGGTGGGGGCTGCAGTGCCAGTTTTGTCCACAGAGCGGCAGCTCTACTGGGGAATGATGCTGTACTGGTTTTGTCCACAAGGGGGCAGCACTACTGTTGGGGTGGGCTGCAGTACCTTTTTTTCCCACAATGAAGCAGCACTACTGGGGGGAGGGGAGTGCATTAACTGTTTTGTCCAAACGAGGACAGCACTACTTGTTGAGGAGCTGCACTACAGGTTTTGTCCACCAGGGTGCAGCACTAACTGGGGGGTGGGCTGTAGTACCAGTTTTGACCACAAGAGGGCAGCACTACTGGGTGGGAGTCTGCAGTATCAGCTCTGTCCACTAGGGGGCAGCACTACTGAGGGATGGGCAAGCTGAAGTGCTGGTTTTGTCCACAAGTGGTCAGCACTACTGTGTGGGTTGCTGCAGTACTGGTTTCGACCACGAGGAAGCCACACTACTGGGTGGGGAGGAGGGTTGGCAGTATCTGTTTTGTCCAAGAGGGGGCAGCACTAGTGAGGGGGCGGGCTGCAGTACCGGTTGTGTTCACAAGAGGCAGCACTGCTGGGGGTGGGCTGCAGTACCGGTTTTGTCTACAAGGGAACAACACTAATGAAATGGGAAGGGGGGCTGCAGTAGCAGTTTGGTGCACAAGGGGGCAGCACTACTGAAGGGGGGGGGGGCTGCATTACCCATTTTGTCCACAAGGAAGCAGCGTTTCTTTGGGGGGGCTACAGTGCCGGTTTTGTCCACAAGGAGGCAGCTCTACTGAAGGGGGGTGGGTTTGCAGTACCAGTTTGTTCCAAAAGGGCACAGCACAACTGAAAGTGGGGGGCAGCAGTACCGGTTTTGTCAATAAGGGGGCAGCACTATCTGGGGTGCAGCGGCAGTACCGATTTTTGCCACAAAGGGTCAGAACTACTGGGTGGGCCTGCTGCACTAGCAGTTTTGTCCACAAGGGGCAGTTCTATGGAAGGGGGGGCCGGGGGAGTGGGCTGCAGTACCAGTTTTGTCCTCAAGGAGGCAGCACTATTGAAGGGGGAGCAGTAATACCAGTTTTGTCCACAAGGGGTCAGCACTACTGAGGCGGGCGGGGGGGGGGGGCTGCAGTACCGGTTTTGTCCACAAGGGGGCAGCACTAAAAGGGGTTTGGGGGGATGCTGTTGTACCAATTTTTCCACAAGGGGGCAGCAGTACTCGGGGAGGGGGATGCAGTTCCGGTTTTGTCTACAATGGGGCAGCACTACTGAGGGGTTTGGGGTCTGCAGTACCGGTTTTGTCCACAAGGAGGCAGCACTACTGAAGGGGGGGGGGGGCTGCACCATTCCAAAGACAAGGCATATCTGTTCTTTTTCACAGATCTGTAAAGTGCAATTGTACTTCTGAAGCCTTTTCAAGAAGAATGCAATGCACCTCAAGATATATTTATTAAAAATGTACTTTCCAAATCAAATCCTATACTGTAATTAGACTAGTTAAGGATGGTGGTCTCACTTCAACTAAGCCCATTTGAAATTTAGAGCATCTCCTCTCACTCTGATGCTGCTCTCCATTTACTCCAGTTTAGAGTCAGCCATTGGCTCTCAGTGGCTTGGCCCAGTCTGTTTGGGAAGAAAGAAATCACAATTCTGCACTAAGTGGAAGAAAAGCAAACTGGCACCTGGAGCAGTGAAATAAGGGGATTTTCTCCTTAATTTTCTTAATGGAGCATGGAGTCAGCTGGGGAAACCAGTGGAGTGTGTGTGGAGGGCTGCTCTGCACACCTTGTGCCTCAGTCCCATTTTTCTGTGCCTTCTTACAAAGTAGAATGACAACAAAAGTAATTTTGTCCATACCCAGAACTGACATAAAATCATCCTTGAAGCCTGTAGCCAAATTGCCACTGTAATGTGAATTTTAAGTATGTTCTGTAAGACTTGTGCTGTCCCTAGCATGACTCACACCGGCTGTGCAAATCAGTGATGAAAAGTGAGTCTTCAGGTGCTCCTATCTGCTGCTGCTTCTCAAGACTTTGTTGCTATCATTATATTATCATGCACTCAGGAGACCTCAAACTTTTCCCTGGAAATCTAGTGACCAGTTCTTATATTTATCAGGGTAGTCATTGTCTAAGCTAGCAGGGTACTTGCTTGAACTTTAAGGGGCTGACTTTATCTTGATTAGGTGTACTGCAGACTTATTTTTTCACATCTAAAGTGAGCACAGTGACCATCACTCAGTTGGTTTTCTTAGATGTCTCTTACTTTCTTCTCTTCTCTTTGTTTTAATTTTGTTTTCCAAAAGAAATGGTCAAGCTTTCTTAGCGGCTTAGTGGCTAGGAGAGATCTCTGGGATGAAGTTGGGTGAGATGTTCTGTGTTCCAGTTAAGTGCTCTAATTTTTACCGATTTTACTTATTTAGAGGTAAGAGAAAATGAGCTATTTTTCCCCCCCCTTTCCCTCTTTGAACCAGAAAGGGTCTTCTCATCTAAACTGGTTCATACATTCCTTCAGGCAATCCAATTTTTATGGAAAATAAACTTTCATCAGAAAATCCCTGACTCGCTGTCCTCCCTGGAGACCTACATCTACTGGATTTTAGTTTCTTTGCCTTTGATGCATTGACACAAAAAAAGCCTTTAATAAGCAGAAGTGAACCCACCATTCATCTTTCTTTGCTACTCTCCAATTTGTAAATGAGCAAAGTTTGGTTATATACTTGCATATGGTAATTATTCTGTAGTCATTAAAACACTGTAGTCTTTCGTGGTTCCAGCAGTGAATCTTTTCCTACTGATTATTGGAAGACTATAAGTGCTAATGACAACTATTAGTCCATTTTGGAATTGCAAATCTTATATCCTCTGAATCAATCACTTGATTTTCAATTTTGTTTTTTTAAATTTTATTTTTCTGGACATCTTTCTGACACCCATCAGGAAAATTTGATATGAATATAGGTAATTTTTATATTTCAATATCTTTATGTTCCAATATGACTAGGAGGAACATTAAAATGAAGGTTGGTAAGTTCTACCAACCATAAATATAGAAGAGTTCATAGTCTACTGAGAAGGTTTGGTCTGAACAGCTTCTTAGATCTCATTCCTTTAGCAAAAACTTGTATCATTTGTGAATTTAAATACAGTATGTTGCCATCATTGGTTGGTTGATTGGTTTTATTTTTTAATTTGACTAAGTGGAAATAACTGTTAAGCAAAATATTTTTCTTGCCGGTGTATCAGTAATGTCACCTGGTTCTACCCTTCTGATCAACATGACAAACTAATCTTAATTAATTTAATCTAAATTTTACTTCATAACCACCTTCCTGGGTTTTCAAACCTATCCAGCAACAAAAAAGAGTAGGAAACTTTGGATTTCTATGTATTTGTAAAAAACTGGCACTTTCTATGTAATGCAAATCTTGAGTCTCACAGATAAACTGATAACTCTTGAAGCAGTGTGTGTCAGGGGTGGGAATTCTTTCAGGGTGACATGAACGAGACTGGCACAAACTGCAGCACATTTTCAATTAACTTATTTTTCTTTCCCCGGAGTTTACAATGCATGCAAAATGCTGATATGGTTCAGACAGCTGTTCTCACAGTGCAGTAAAATCAGGTTTAACATTAAGATTGTCCCAGTGCATGATGTGGGGGAGATGAGATTTTTCCCTCTGCTTCCACATTAACCCATTAAGAAACAAGGCAAGTCATTAAAGAATGTATTTTACTAATAAATCACATTTGAAACTGCATGCTATGCAAATGGACAGGCATGAGTGGGACTGAATTTGTTTCTGTAAAAAGACTTGCACACTTTTAAATCACAGGTTTGAAACTGAGGAAAAACTTTTTTTTTTTTTTTAATTATATAAAGGTGATGTAAAATTACACTTATAGTAATGGGGAGAGAGCTTATTTACTCCTAAATTTCATTAATTCACCTCACTGGATATTCTTTCTGTTTGTAGTACCTTACTTGTGATATTGACTCTTTATGTGATATTTAGCAATACTTTATGAAAAAAATAATTGAGCATCTGCCTATTCTGTTTCATTACTTTCCCCTAAAGCTCTTTTGAGTGCTATGCAAATCATGCCAATTTCCAGTAACAGTGGAAGTGTTGTGACAACTTCCTGTTGTCTCAAAATCTGTTGTTTTGCCCCCACACTCATCCTACTCTGCGTCTTTTTAGTACCTGACTGATGTAGGTGTGCACAAACTTTATCATTCCCCCTGCATGCTATTTCTGCTATGGACTGGTGTTCTCTTTCTTTCTGTCTCTCCACAAACATTTATTGGTGTTGATGATACACCAAAAGAATTGCTATATTGCACAACCCTCCAAACTAAAGACCAGTGACTTCTTTTTCTTTTTTCTTTTTTTCTTTTTCTCCATCCTTTGGTCAATTAGTATATTAGTCCAGAGAAATGCCAAGCTGCATACAGCTGCTCTATGTTGCATCCAGCTATTAAAGGCATCTATTCATGTGCTTGTCAACTGTATCATTTTTTCTCTTTGTGTGTTGCCCGTGCTACTTTTGGCATCTCCCTTCCTTCCAAACCTTTTCATGCCCAGCAGATAGTTTTTGCAGACCTAATGAGGCAAATGTCATGGCTGTGTTTGAGATATCTCAATATCTATTTTAGTCTGGTATATTAAAATGAAGGCAAGGAAAAGTAGTTTGTGTTGTTCTTGGAGTAGAGATTATATTATATTGCAATTCGTTGTTGCAAATGTGAGCCTTGCATTAGAAAATGAGCTCTGCATTTGAAAAGCTGAGGTATGTGATGTTTGAACATGCTCACATACAATCTCCTGTTTAGGAGAGATTAATGGCAAAGGTGTTCCCATCTGTGCATGTGCAACTGATCATCAAACACAAATGAAACATGTCAACACTCACACAAAATGCTCTAGAATTCCTCTCCTTTTTCCATAGTGCTGCCATCTAACTAGCTCTTTAAACAATTCTCTCAGAAGAAGTGAGTTCTATATGAAACCATGAAGGCTTCAAAAAATTGCAAGGGATGGAGAACAGCAGCTAAACTAGTCTGGTTCATACCAGACACAACCTGCTGGTGTGATTTATCTGCCTTCTTAATCAGGCACTCAGGAACAAAACAATAATATTCACAATACCATCTTAATATGATTTTATTTGTAGTCAAGGAAGAGACAGAAAATACCTGAAAAACTGATATTCAGCTAGTGTTCAAGTCTTCTTTTCAAATTTGACAGATTTCTCAGTTATGAAATGACAGCAGAGCTGACCAAAAATATCCTTTACCCTATTCCTGGTGTTCTTAAGCAAAATCCTTTGCCAACAGCAGAAAGCATTCTATATTAATTATACATTGGAAAAAATGGTCTTTCACAGAAATTCAGGCTTAGTTAATTTAAATCCAGGCTAAAACAGTGTTGCTGCATGGATTTTTCTGCACCAATCTGAGCTCCTACTCTCTTGGAGGCAAGAAAGAATGGAAGAATGTTGTGGGGGTAACCAAACATGGAGCATTGTTATCTCACTTGACCACACCTTGCTCCAGAAACTGGCTGCTGCACCTGAGAACTTTGTGCCCTGGACTGAGATGATGATGAAGTCAAATCAGCACACCTGACAAGAAGAACTCATTCCAGAATATCTTAAATTCAGCATTACCTGCCAGTATTTCAATCAGATCTTCACTACAATTGAACAGACAACTTCCATCAATTACGCAGTGAGTGTTTGCCACCTGGGTAAATGACACTTGATAGCTGGCACGAGTAATCAGGAAGAGTAGGGTTGGTTAAATATCAAAAGTGAGAGACACTCAGACAACTTGCTCTTCAAAATGTGACACTAGGCACCTCTACATTTATGTGATCCACTCCTGGATCACCTTTACTTTTGGTTTTGAACAGAACATATTACTGGATAGTCACTAAAATGACTTGTGAATAAAGCAGACAGACCTGATATTGTAGAGTGACTATTTGTGAAGTTATGCTAAAAAAAAAAATCTTAAAATATCAGTCCCAGTCAGAAACTGAACTGACCTTTATCAAAGTAATTTACAACTATGTATAACTGAATATGTGTGAGACACACAATGCTCACCCTGCATATGTGTTGACAGAAGTCAAGGATTGTTTATGAAGAATTACCATTTTTAAGCAAAATATTTAATACCTGTTTATTGTCAGCTGAAAAAATACTTATGTGGCAAATCCACTGTTACTGATGTGAAATCTTTCTTCTCCATCTTTTCTACAAATGACTTTGTGAACTGGAAGATCCTTTGTCATTTGTGCAACACTGGGCTGTTTTTAATTCAATTTATTTATGTCTATATCTGTGTGTAAAGGTGATCAGGATTATTTGAGTCTCCTCACAATTACATTTAAGTAATATGCAGAAAACTCAAATATCTGACAATTTGATTTCCCAGAAATACATAAGTGAAGTAGAAACTTGCCACAACTCAATGTTGCTTGATTTAGAGCAGTGAGTTTATGCTTTATAGGTTCTTTCAGTGTCTTTTCCTTTTTGTTTCCAAACTT
This sequence comes from Erithacus rubecula, assembly GCF_903797595.1. Taxonomy (NCBI): domain Eukaryota; kingdom Metazoa; phylum Chordata; class Aves; order Passeriformes; family Muscicapidae; genus Erithacus; species Erithacus rubecula. Next base: position 24,014 of record NW_027636322.1, read on the forward strand.
AAACAACCTCCTCCCATGAGGCAAAGCTGTCAACATTTCTTTAAGCAATTGCAGACTTTCCAAACTGTTTCTTGACACTGTCAGGGTAATCAGAATTGTATAAAATATAACTACTTTTCAAAAATCTCTGTAACTTGAATTCTTTGATGAGGTCGTTGATGTTTGGGGCAGTGAGGGAAACTTATGGGATACCAGACATTGCACAATATTTAAATATCCTTAGTTATATATTCAGTGATTGCAAACACATGGCAATATTTTTTTAACTCTTCTGAAATAAGAGAATGTGTTTGTAAAATGAAAAAAAAAGTATTTCATTAAAAAAGCTCTTACCATAAGACTCATGTACCAGGAAGCAAAATTACTGAAGTGTTTTCAGAAAAGAACACTTACCTCAGTACAATAGATTTTTTTTTTTTGCATCCTGCACACTTGTTATTGCTGTTCTTCCCTTTTATTCAGAAAGACTGATATACTGTAAAATGTAATAGTTTTTACCTGTCTTTTAAGTAAAGCAATAACAGATTGATACCATATCCAACAAAACAGAAAGTATGAATGAGATTCTTTAGCACTAGAACAAACGAAAAATTCCCTTTAGCAAAGTTATTGTTACCAGTTGCTTCAAAAACACTGTGTTAGTAAATTAGGTTATGGAGCCGTTGCTGCAACATGGAAAATACCTTTGAACTAGACACAAATACTTATTAAGATGCATTAGAGAGGAACACAGATGCTGCAGCAGCAGCCATACATTAGCTCTACCTTTTACTTTCCTTTTACAATGTTGTTTTAATTATCTCAATCTGTTTTCCCTAAGCAATAGAGCAGCCTATGCAATCCACCAAGTTCTGAGAAGACACCCAAGAAACCCTTTGTTTTAGAAGCAGGAAGAAATCAGTAATGGAGATCTTTAAATCTGCTTCTATCTTACTTTTTAAAAATGGTTTAAGAATGAGATGCTGGAAGAAAATGTGGCCTGAACAGAACAGTATGGGCTTGTAAATCTTGAAAACAGAGAATCAAAATGAGAGAAAAACATATGTCAATCATTCACCAAAAACCTCAAACTAACAAATGGAAAAAACTGCAGAAAACTATCCCTCAAGGAATTTTACAGGCATGCCTTTTTAAGAGGGTATGGCAAGGAGAATGTTATGTAATGAAGTATTCAAATTAATTGATGAAGGATTTCAGAGAGAAACTATGCTTGGCAGAAGAAAAAGACTGAAGAGATAGTAAAAGACAAATATGCCATTTGTCATCAAAATTGAGTCCCTTAATTGAAGAACTGCAGAATAACTTCGAAAAATATTCATTTGGTACCACCTGTAATGTAAATAAACTGCATCTGTGTTCCAAACCTACTTTTCAACAATGCTATGGAAAAGTTGCCTAGAATTTTGGACACAGGTTTTTTTTATTTTGATGTAGGACAGGTCAGAAAGCCACAATCTCAGTTAACAGTAAAAGGCACTAACTTTGAATTAAGTAACCTAGAAAACAAAGGAGTTTCCTTCACAGAATTCATCTTTAAAAGGTGCTGTTTGCTTAAACTGACTATTCTGATTAACTTTCACAGGGCAACAACACAAGTCTGATGTGTCCTGAGAAGGGATCCTCTGGGTAGCCCCACTGCCCTACTTTCAAGCCACTTTCAAGCTGAGGCTTTGAGAAAAGCAAAGAGAAAAAAATAAAAATAATAATTAAAAAAAAAAAAATAAAATAAAAGAAAAGGCAACAGCCTCCAAAGAAAGCCAGACATCCAGCTCTACAGAAATTTTGGTTTTATATATTTTTTAAAAAGCCCCACCTCAGGTACTTAGCTGTGAAATTTTTATTCCCCTGGAAGATATTATTCTTCTGATTCCTTTGTCAATATAAATGCTTAGAACTAAATAAAGCTGTCAGCATTTGAGAATAGACAGTAGAACAGTAAAGTCAAACAGCTGAAACATTCTCTATGTACCAGTGTACACATTCACTTTGTGGAGGGGTGTTACAGGTCTTTCTAGTCTATTGATGTTGTAAATGTAATGAGAAACAGAGAAGATGTATGATTCAGTTATTCACTATTGGTTCCAAAAGAGTAAACAGATTTAAAAAA
>NW_027636321.1:0-26218 GCF_903797595.1 Erithacus rubecula
AGCACAGCTTGTGTGTTCTGTCCCACAGCTGCTGCTGTGTCCCTGCAGGCTGCACACTCCCATCTCACTGCCCCTGGATCTGCCCTGCCACTGCCAGCCCTGCCCTGACCTCTGCCACCCTCACCTCTGTGCCTTGGGACACACACACATGCATCCTCACGTGTGAGCTCATCCTTCTCCTCCTGGATGCTTCTCCTGCCACAGCACTGCCCTGGGAGGGTTCATTGCTCACAGGAGCTGCTGTGTTTGTACTGGTGCATTTTATAGCTCTGCTTCTGCCTGTCTCTCAATTCTGTCTTCAAAGAGATCTCCAAGGAAAAGATTAATTGAATTGCTGAATAAGGGAGGTGGGAAGAGCTCCCTGAGCCCCCTTGGCCTGGGTGTGGCTGGGATGGAGTTCCCTTTGCCCAGAGTAGCCCTTGTCCTGCTGTGCTTGGCTGTTGGAGCTGAATTTGGTCCCAGCCAGGAGTGGGTTTGGCCCCAGCCCAAGGCTTTGGCTGCTCCTGAGCAGGGCTGGCCCCACATGAGACATCTCTGCAACCCCTAAACCAATGGCCTGGGGAGGGGGGGGGCAAGTGTTCTTGGGGACACAGGGATAGGAAAGCTGGGATAGACTGACCCAAGGGATCTTCCATTCCATGGGATGTTCTGATCAGCAGGGACATGAGGGGGATAAGAGGGCCTCTGGATTTTCTGTATTAATACACTTGTCTTCTAAAGCAACTATGACATGTGTTGAATTCTTGTGCTGAATTCGTCTCTCCATGGTTTTCATTGCTTCTGCATTTGGCCCTTGCTTTGTAGTCCCCCTGACATTAATCTCTCTTTATAGTGACCTACAACTGTTCACCTTATTTTCTCCTGTTTTCTGTGTAAGGAGGGACCGTGACAGAGACACTCTGTTGTCACTGGATGCCCAGAGGGTTTTAACCACAGCCACCTTCCCCAACTTTGCTCTTATGGACACTCCCAGAAATGTCAGGGTTCTGTCAGGTGCCCACCCCTGAGCTGGCCCCAGGGGTGTCCAGGGACACGAGTCCTTCCCTGGCACACACATAGACAGTTCATTGCAGCATGGGCAGGGGCTCCCTGGGCTCTGGTGCTACTGCCAGAGCCTGGCAGGGACCTCAGCCCTGTGGTGTCACCCTGCCCTGCCCCTGCCTGAGGTGCCCCACTGCCAGAGGGATGGACACGGGGAGCTCTGGGCACAGGAGCTCATCTCAGCCCTGCATCCAGGGTATCACAGGAGACATTAACCTCCGGAAACTCCAGCACCAGCTGAAAGTGTTTGTGCTCACTGGGTTTATGTCCCCTCACACACACACAGAGGATATTCAGGACTGTGGAATGTCCCTGCACTGCAAACACAGACTCCTGACCCAGTCACTTGATGTCCCTTCACAGAGGGAAGAACAAACTCTGTGCCCTGGGGTGAGAGGCCACTGCTGGAAGCAGCTCTGGCTTTGCAGGTGTTGCCCGATGCCCCAAACAGAACACAAACTAACAGAGTCAGTTTATGCGGTGCTTTATTCAGGGCCCGGGGAACCTGCGGACTAGCGTCCAAAGTCAGGATCCCACAGCTCCCTTTTTCCATCAGGTTTTTATACCTTTTTACAAAGTGGTCTACGTGCAGAAATACACATTCTTCAGAACAATACAGATACATAAATCTTACAGGTATCATTCCTAAAAGTTATAAATTCTGCATGCTTGTCTACTTAGAACTATAGGCTACCCCCCTTAATCCCCCTTGTATGTTTGCCCATCACCAGAACCCTTTATTTATTATTATTATACTTTAGCCTTATCTTGAAAGTTTCTAGATGTCCTATATGCTCTACTAAATCCTTTGATTATTGTTTTCACAGTTCTAAATGTTCTATATGCTCTACTAATTCTTTTCACTATTGTTTCACAAGGTAGGTTCTCAGGGCCTGTCCGAAAACTGCAGTTTTCTAAGCCTTTGCATGACTACTACTATATCTACATTAGTCCTTTTTCTCATTATTTCGGTATCAACTCCCCCCTTTTGAGCATTCTTCAGATTTTCTGCAAGGATGCTCAATTCTTCAAGTTGTGGTTTCTATGTAGAACGGTGAGTCTTCTTTTCGAGTTGGCAGGATTACGTCTTTCCGGGTCAGTGCTCTCATGACACGTCGAGTATTAGTTCCTTCTCTGGCAATCATTCCTAAAAGACATCTATACATAATCATGCATACTACAATAATTAATACAATCATTATTACATATTGTACAATTGATGATATCCAACCAGAGACTTGGATTCCTAGGGAGCTAAACAGTGCTCCTACCCAGTTATGTTCAGCTTCCTCCTGGACTTCATGCACTTTTGTTTCAATTTGTTCCAATTGACTTATGTCCTTTTCTACTTCTTCTGTGACATTTGGGATATGTATGCAGAAATGATCAACCTTTCCTTGGAGGTATCCACAGACTCCATGTTCTTTTAATAAAAGCAAATCTAATGCCATTCTATTTTGGATTGTCATTCTTGTTGTTGCCTGCAATTGTAAATTTAGATCCTTAAATCCTTTCTTTGTAACTGTAGCTAGCCTCTCAGTTTATCCTAGTAATTTGCACAGCATCTCCCGGTTTCTATATGTAGAAATTGGTGCAAACAAGGATTCCAATACCCACCCAAATTTAACTCCTGATGAGGGTTCATGCCATTCATCTTCATTTCCCTGTCCTAGTTCTTCTGCTACTTTATTTGTTTCTCTCGTTGCTCGTGACTGCATCTCTTTCTTCATTAATTTAGACTGTTTCCAAAAAGGACATAATGTGGGAACCCCTAAGGTAATTTGTGTTACAGGCCCGTCTAATGGCAAATGTGTTGTCCATTGTCCATGTCCCATAATCCATACTAAATTTCCTGGACTCCTGATAGTTGTATCCTTACAGCTCAAAGTTTTACCCTTCTGGTCCTGCGGGAAAGCACTTCCTGGAATTGTATGGTTAAGTTTTCTACACTCACAACCCCATTTTATAAGCATTCTGACCGGTGCCAAACTAATTTGATTCTCTGGAGTGTCACAGGTGAGAATTTGGGTGCAGTTCCAATTTTCTTTTGTGGCGCTCAAAGTTTTTGTAGAAGTGCTGGTTTGAGATACTTCTGTGTGAGTGGCATTTCTGCTTCCAGTCCATTGGACACACCAATTAACTTGTCCAATGTAACTATAATGTTCTAATATGCTGGGGCCCCATACCGTTTTCCAACTGTCCCACGAGGATTCCTGCCGGGATGAGTTCTGGCATATCATTTCATAATAGCTTTCATTTTTAGGTATTCTTTTCTTTTGCCAATGTGGTATAAAACATTCCCACTTAGCATCTTCAGGTTTTACTTTTCCCCCTGTCGCTAATTGAATTCCCCAATCCCTAATTTGTCCTAACCTTCCATGGCTAATTAGACAATCCTTATAGGTTAATATTCTTAATGTTTCTCCAACCTTTTCCCATATTACTTCAATTTCAATTTTATTTCGTAATTTTAATTCACAACTTCCATTCTTACCTCTTTTTATTAGGGGTAAATTTCCTACTGGAATCACTCCCTAAGGGATTGGTTCCCCTGCAGCTTGTGGCAGAGGTAAACATGCCGTTATTTTTGATACGTTTTGTATTTGTCCAAAATCTCGAATTAACCCTACGACTAAATTTTGTTGTTCCTGGTTTCTCTGTAGTGCCAGGCTTGTATCTCTCAATCCATTCCACATATCTACTCGTGCACTGACTGGTATTACCTGCACCGAGTACCCCCTTCGGGTTTTATTTTCCTTTAAAATACCTACATTTATGTCCCCATAATCAAAGTTTTCTCTAATCCACACAATGCATGAGAATTGTCCTACCTGATCAGCTTGCATATGAGATATTGTCAATGTGGTGTTACCTCTTTGCTGTTCCATATCCCAAAATGTCACGATTCCTTCTGTAAATACTTCGTCTGTGGTGATTTGTCTTCAGGCTACCTTTACTTCTTTTAATCCAGCTCTCTGGTTGTCAGAAAACAGACAGGTTAAATTTATTCCCGCACCTTCTGGCACCATTACATCTGGCTCCGGAACTGTAATTTTTACAAATGCTTCTCCCACCTGCATTATACAGACTAATGTTAAAAGAACTAAGTCCTTGCCCTGAACACCAGCTTTGTTGCTGACAGAGGCTGTACTTCCCATCTTGACGGGACCTTCTTGATTCGAGTGTAGTGAATCCAGTTGTCAATCCCTTGGACTTTCACTGCCGTGTAGGTAGTCATGATCACTTGGTGAGGACCGCCCCATACTTCTTTCAAGGGTTCTGTATTCCAGTTCTTCACATATACTTGATCTCCTGGCTGGATGTCATGGACAGGATTCTCCAAAGGCAGAGGCCGGTTCCACTGCAATGCTCCCCGCAGCGCTGTAAAGACTTTATTTAAAGACAAAATGTAACTCAACAATACTTGATCTCCTACTAAGTGAGGGTCCCCTTTGTAAGTTGCAGCATGATATGGCTTGCCATACAAAATTTCGTATGGACTTACTCCTATCTTTTCTCTGGGTATAATCCTGATTCTTAGCAAGGCTAGAGGTAGTGCCTGAGGCCACTGTATCTTTGCTTCCTGACAAATTTTCTTAATTTGCCCTTTTAATGTCTGATTCATCCGTTCTACCTGGCCACTAGATTGTGGTCTCCAGGGCGTATGGAGATCCCAGGCTATCCCTAATACTCTGGCTACCTCTTGGACTACTCCAGCTACAAAGTGAGGTCCCCTATCTGAGGACATTCCTAATGGGATCCCAAATCTAGGAATGATTTCTCGTAGTAAGGTTTTAATTACTTCCTTTGCCTTGTTAGTCCTGCACAGGAAAGCTTCCGGCCACCCTGAAAAAGTACACACATACACCAGTAAATAACGGTACCCTTGTGCTTTTGGTAGCTCTGAGAAATCTATCTGCCAATAGTCTCCTGGTTGCGGCCCTACTTGTAACTTTCCTAGTTGTATTTGCCTTCGTGTCACTGGGTTATTTTTAATACAGACAGGACACGTGGCGTTAATCCGTTTTGCCATTGTTAACATCTGGTTGGAAATCACCTCATGTTTTAAAAATTGTACCAATGCGTCTGCTCCCCAATGGCACTTGTTATGTTCGATTTCTAAAATTGTTTTCATTACTTTTGTTGGCAGTACAACCTGACCTACAGCTGTGACATACCATCCTTTTTCCTTCTTCTGGGCTTGAACCAATTGAGCAAGCTTCTCATCTTCATGTGTATACCATGGTTTCTGCTCAAGAAAAGAAGTTGCAGGGTTAATTCGCACTGGCAATAAAGCTAATTGTGTCCATACCTCTCGGGCAACCTGTTTGGCAACTCTGTCAGCCAACTGGTTTCCTTGGAACGCTTTTCCCTCTTCCTTTTGATGTCCTTTTACATGCATCACTGCCACTGCCTGAGGTTTATGCACTGCTTCCAATAGTGCTAATATTTGTTCTTTGTGCTTAATTTCTGATCCTTGAGAATTCAACAGTCCTCTTTCTTTCCATAGTGCTCCGTGTACATGTATTACTCCAAAGGCGTATTTTGAATCAGTCCAAATGTTTACTCTTTTCTCTTGACTCAATTCTAAGGCTCTTACCAGAGCATGTATCTCGGCTTTCTGGGCTGAAGTTCCCGGGGTTAAAGCTTGAGCTTCTATTATTTGTGTCAAAGTCACTACTGCATATCCCGCATACCTGGTTCCGTTTTCCACAAAGCTGGATCCATCTGTAAACAGTTCCCATTCCGGATTCTCCAAAGGCTCGTCTTTCAGGTCCTTCCGGCTGGCATACACCTGTTCAATGATTTCTACACAGTCATGTGTCAATTCGCCTCCTTCTTCCTGGCTGCTGCTCCTAAGAAATTCTGCTGGGTTGAGATGATTAGCTATTTTTAATTCAATGTCATCTTGTTTTCGGAGAAGTGCCTGGTATTGTAACATGCGGCTTGACGAGAGCCAATGCCCCCCTTTTTGTTCCAAAACTGCAATGACCATGTGGGGAACAAATACTTCCATCCTTTTTCCCAGAGTCAATTTTCTGGCTTCCCAAATTAGGAGCACTGTTGCTGCCACAGCTCTAAGACAACCGGGCCATCTGGCACTTACAGTGTCTAGCTGCTTTGAGAAGTACCCTACTGGGCGTTTCCATGAGCCCAATTTTTGGGTGAGAACCCCTATTGCCAGTCTCTGTCTCTCATTTACATATAGGTGAAAAGGTTTTGTAAGATCTGGCAATCCTAGTGCTGGGGCTTCATTTAAGGCTTGTTTCAAATTCTGGAATGCCTTTTCTTGAGTTTGTCCCCACTGAAACACAGGGCTTTTGGCTGCCTCATACAGGGGTTTTGCTTTTAGTCCAAATTCCGGGATCCACAAGCGGCACCACCCTACCATGCCCAAAAAGGATCTTAACTCTTGTGGGTTTCATGGTGTGGGTATGGTGCAAATTGCTTGTATTCGATTAACTCCTAACTTTCGCACCCCTTGTGAAATTTCGCAACCTAGGTAAATTACTTGGGTTCTTACCAGCTGAGCTTTTTCTTTCGATACTCGGTATCCAGCTTGTCCCAGCATATTAAGTAATCCAATAGTGAGTCTGAGGCAAACATCCTTTTCTGTGGAGGCTATAAAGATGTCATCAACATATTGTAGGAGAACATATAAGAAAGGTGATTCTTTTACCTGAGTCGTCTTCCATTCTTCTAATTCTCGAGCCAATTGATTTCCAAAAATAGTTGGTGAGGTTTTGAATCCTTGTGGTAGACGCGTCCAGGTGAGCTGTATCTTGTGTCCTGTGTCTGCGTTCTCCCACTCAAAGGCAAAGTATTTCCTACTTTCAAGTGCCAAGGGGATACAGAAAAATGCATCTTTCAAATCAATCACTGTGAACCACTTAAACCTTTCCAACACAGCTGTCAACAATGTATACGGATTAGCTACTACTGGGTGTATATCTTTAGTGATATTATTAATTGCTCTTAAATCTTGAATTAATCTATACTTACCATTTGGCTTTCTGACTGGGAATATTGGAGTATTGAATTCTGACTGACATTCCTGTAAAATTCCCGAGCTAATAAATTGTTCAATCATGGGTGCTATTCCTATTCGTGCTTCCAATTTCAAAGGATATTGTCTTACCCTTACTGGGGAGGCTCCTTCCTTTAGTTCTATTAAAACCGGTTGTGCCGCTTTTGATTTTTCCAGGTACTCCTGTTTCCCATACCCATGGTACTACAGCTTGCTCTATTTCTTGTGGTATTTCTGCTGCTTCTACTTCTTTCACTACGAACAACTTAGCAATATTCTCCTCAGGAAATTTCAATCTTACTCTACCTTTTTCAAATATTATTTTGCTTCTAACATTGACAATAGATCCCTCCCGAATAGCGATTCTGGGCTATTTGGCATATATAAAAATTGATGGTCAAATTCTTTCCCCCCAAATTTTATATCTAATGGCCGCAAAAATGTTCGTTCCTCAACTTGTCCCGTAACCCCCACTACTTGGATAGTAGAATCACTCAAAGGTCCTAGCTTAGTGTTAACAGCTGAGTATGATGCCCCCGTATCTACTCTAAATTCTAACGGTTCCCCATCTACTTCCATTACTACTTTCAGGTCCTCATCTAGTCCACTACTTGAATTTTGATAATTCCCCATCATAAAGGCTTGGGCGACACCTTGTGGATTTCCCGGGAAAGCACCTGTATTATTCGTCATTCCCTGATTTCCATCCCCACTAGCTATAATTCCTCCCCCAAAACCCATTCCTTGGTTGAGAGGGCACTCATTTTTCCAATGCCCTCTATTTTTACATAGAGCACATTGATCTATCCCTAGATGCATTCTTCCTCTTCCCATATTCAATTGACCCATAAGTCCTCCCACACCCATTGGCATTCCCCCCCTTGCTATCCCTCTTCCCCCTCTTAGTCCACATCCTCGGCTCCCTCCTCTCATATTATTTCCAGCCGCTCGCTGTAACACTGCTAACATAGTAGCCTGTTGTTTCCTGGCCATTTCTTTTTCCCTGTTATTATATACCTTCCACGCAACTTCCAATAGTTTATCTAAACTCCGAGTATCTTCTCCCTCCAATTTCTGTAATTTCTTTCTAATATCTTCCTGGGACAGCCCCATAAAAATTAATGCTAGCTGTAATTTTCCTGACTCTCCTTAAGCCGCTCTAAAAAGGTTGATGGAGACTCATTCTTTTCCTGCCTGACCGAATACAACTTAGACCAATTCAAAGTTTTTGGTATTCCATTCCGTATTCCTTCTGTTAACAAATCCTGATAAACTTTAAGTCTCCGAGACCCGCCCGTCAAGTTGGGATCCCACTCCGGATCTTCCCTAGGTACCAAATCATTTACTGTACCATCCACAAGCCGTAACCTAATCATTGCTTGTGCTTTCTCTGTCATAGTTTTAAACACCATTTCCTTTTCAGTAGAATCCATTATTGTGTCTAACAAAACTTGTAAATCATTCCAATCCGGATTCTGAGTCTTAATTACCATATTAACCACCCACGCAGTTCGTTCAGGATCCTCCCGATACGCCCCCGCTGATTGTTTCCAAATTAGTAAATCATTCGGAGAGAAGGGAACTTTCACTATGACTTGTTCCCCCTGCGGCCCTACTGCTTCACGCAGCGGAACCATTAAATGAGCACCTTCTTCCTTCTTCTTCCTTTCAACCTCCCACCGCCCTCTCCGAGTTCTTTCACATAAGGGGGTTCGTGGTATATCTGCGGTTTCTACTTTTGCTTCCCAATCCTCCTTTTCTACTTGTGGCATACTTTCTCCAAAGTCACGTTCCTCCACCGGAGGGGCACTAGGGGCTACCAACAAAGAAACATCCTCCTCAGGTTCCGAAAACCTAACCGAGCATTCCTTCTCTTTCTGCCATCCCTTACATCCTTCACAATTCACCTTTAATGTTTTCAGAACCATGATCCCGCACTCCTTTTGCCACTCCGGTTTATCTTTCAAATAATAAAAGAGGTCTAGATATGGTATTTCATCCCATTTTTCATTACTTTGCAGGAAATGCATCAAAGGTGTAATAATGTCAGGATTCAGTGTACCATTCCTAGGCCATTGCATACCATCGGGTTCATATAAAGGCCACACATAATTACAAAAATCAATCAATTTCTTTTTACTTAGTTCTTGACCAAAATTCCCCGCATTCCAATGTTGTAATAAACAGCCCAAAGGTGAATTGTCCGGGATTTCTATCCTGGAACTTGCTAGAGTTTTAAACGTTTTCAAAGGCATCATTCCCAAACAGAATAGACAGGAAAAGAAAGAAAATCTATGCAAATAGAAAGATAGACCAACCAACCAACCAACTTGTCACCCTCCGACGCCGCAGGGGAACAAGTGCCGGACCAGTGAAGCTTTCACCGCGTCTTACAGCCGGCGCCTAGGCTTTACCCAAGACGTCTTTAGCCCAACCCAGCGAAGCCGATGCTTTGTCTTACAGGCAGGCACCCAGTACCAGAGAATAAAGCACCTTCAGGCTTACCTCCTGCAGTTGTCCGACAGGTGCGGGATCGGGCACGAACTGATGACTCCCCAAGAATCACTCGGTGCCGGCGTGGAGTAGATCAGGACGCGAACCGCCCCAGCAGCCCTCGGAGTCCTGCCGTGGTCGCCAGAAAACTGTTGCCCGACAGAGAGACACGAAACAACAGAGTTGTTAGTGCGGTGCTTTATTGAGGGCCTTGGGGTCTGAGGACTAGCGTCCAAAGTCAGAGCCCACAGTTCCCCTTTTTCGTCAGGTTTTTATATCCTTTTACAAAGTGGTCTACATACAGAAGTACACATTCTTCAAGACAATACAGTTACATAAATCTTGTAGATATTATTCCTAAAAGTCATAAATTCTACATGCTTGTCTACTCAAAACTGTAGGCAACCCCCCCTTTAATCCCCCTTGCTTGTCTTCCCACCACCAGAACCCTTTATCATTGATTATACATTAACCTTTATCGTTTATTATTTCATTGTGTTCTGCATGCTCTACTAGATCCTTTAGTTATTAGTTTGTAGTTCTTAGTAGATTCCCAGGCCTGTTTCCCGGGCCTGTTTCCCAGGGCCTGCTTGTGAACTGCTGCTTTCTAAGCCTTAGCATAACTACTGCTATTGCTATATCTACATTAGTTTTTTTTTCTCTTTATTTCGGTATCACTCTTAGCCCCTGGTTCATAACAGGGTGAAGGAGCCCTGGCCCAGGCTCTGGCCCTTGGACATGGGGATGCTGCCGGGGGGTCCCTGTCCCCCTGTGCAACCCCCAGGGCCCGGCCCCTGTCCCTGTGTCAGACTCTGGGGTCGATCTCGTGGAACATCCTCTGGGGGAGGCTGTGGCACCAGGGGTGGGGGGACCTGGGGGAACAGGGGACCCCCCTGTGCACGAGCAGCGTTGGACTGTGAGGGGGGAACGGGGCACAGTGACCTCCCCTGTGACCTCACACAGCCCTGTGATGTCACACAGCACCCTATGATGTCACACAGCACCCTATGATGTCACATAACACCCTATGATGTCACACAGCTCTGTGATGTCACACAGACCAGATATACAAATACTGGATGTCACCAGCTGGATGCACAACACCCTCAGATGTCACACAGCCCTGTGATGTCACACCACATAGATGTCACACAGCCCCTGTGATGTCACACAGCATCCTATAATGTCACAAAATCATTGTGATGTCACACACCCCTCTGATGTCACACAACCCTGTGATGTCACACAGCACCATATGATGTCACACAGCCACATGTGCTGTCACACAGCCCTGTGATGTCATACACTCCCTGTGACGTCATACAGCACCCTGTGATGTCACACTGCCCTGTGATGTCATATAGCACTGTGAGTCACACAGTCTCTGTGATTGTGAAGTACAGTCATTGCTGTGATGTCACTACACATCTGCCCTGGGATGTCACACGGGGCCATATCTGTGATGTCACATCCTGCTCCAGGATGTCACAGCCCCTCTCTGATGTCACATAGCCACCCTGTGATGGCAGAACACACTCTCTGATGCCACAGCCTTCTCTGGGACATCACACAGCTGCTCTGTAATGTCACAGCCTGCTGTCTGATATCACAGAGCCACACTCTATGATGGCACAGTCTCCTCTGTGACATCACTGCCCTCTCTATGGTGTCACACAACCGTCCAGTGCTGTCACAGCCCCCTCAGCAATATCACAGGCTGTTCTGTGATGTCACAGCCCAATCTGTGACCCCACACAACCCACCCTGTGCTGTCACACAGCCCCTTTCTGACATCACAGCTGCTCTCTGGCTCCATGACACAGCCACAGAGGTGCTGTTGTGCCACAGCCCCCTCTGGGACATGACACAGCCCCTGCCAGCTCTGCCTGTGCCCTGCTCGCGTCCCTGCCATGCCCTGGCAGTGCCCCAGCCCTGCTGGGCTGTGCACAGGAGCTGCTCCTGGGCAGAGCTGTCTCTCTGCAGCGCTGCCCTTGCCAGGAGCTGCCTCTGGGGACAAAGCAGGGAAAGGTGTCTCTGGTGCTGGGCACAGCTGGATGTGTTTCAGGAATGCAAAGGGCCAAGGCCTGAGCCCCAGCCCCTGGCAAGGCAGATCCTGTCCCTCCCTCATTGCTCAGTGCTCTTCCCGGGGCACTGGGCTCTGGGAATGTGCAATGCCAAGGGAAGGACCATGGGGCAGCCCCTGCCAAACTGCTGAGCAGGGACAGGAGGCAATGAGGCCCCAGCACAGCAAGGCTCACTTGTCCCCTGCTGGCCTCAGGCCCAGGGCCAGCAGCCATGGCCCAAGTGCTGCAGCAGCTGGCTCTGGCAGGGCCTTTCAGCTGCTGCCCATCCCTGTGCCCTCTGCAGCCCAGGCTGTGCTACAGTGTCCATGCCCTGTGCCTCTGTCCCTGCAGGCTGTCGTCATGCCCCGGCTGCCCCACCTCGCTGGCCCTTCCTTTGCTGACAGCTCTGTGTTTTGCTGCCTCTGCCCAGCCGCACAGAGCCTTGGGCTGCTCCAGACTCCTTCTGGGCCATGTGCTGCACCACAGTCCTACCCTGGCAGAGAAATTCCTTTATCCTTGTGTCCAGTCTGGGCCTCCCCAGCTGCCCTTGGTGCCAATATTTCTTTTTCAGGCTGTTTTATGCAATGAAGGAAAGCTCCACCATCTGTGGAACCTCCCTTCAATCCCTCTCAGGCTACTCCTGTTCTGTCCTCAGTCTCCACTGAGCCCAGGGCCCTCAGCCTCTGCCTGATGATGATGTGATGAGGCCTTCAAACACAGTCTTGGGAGATTTTTGGGTTGTCTCCAAGGTCTTTGTAAATGGAAACATAGTGGTCAAAGTCGATGAAAAACGAAGTGTTATTCCTTCCCAGAACTTGCAGTGACAGAACAAGGGTCCATATCATTAAACTAGATAAGGATGGGTCGACATTTGTTAGAAGGAGAAAATATTTTACAATGACAGTGGCACAAAACTGCAAGTGCTTTTCCAGAGAAGTGGATGCCCCATGCCAGGAATGCTCCAAGAGCAGGAGCTTTGTGCAACCTGACATGGTGAAACCCCTGCCCTCCCCAAGGATGGAATTCCTCTTGTGTGGGCTCTCTGATGTGCTGGGTGGCCTCACAGCACTTGTGGCCAGAATGTCTGCTGAGGGCCAGCCAGGCTGCTGCAGTGGCAGTGACCTCACAGCCATCACCATTGCAGCCATGTCCCTGGGCCTGGCTCTTCCCTTTCCTCTGTCCCTGTCCTGTCTCTGCAGGGATGAACAGTTTTGTCATTAATATCTTGTCCCCAGGGTGCTGGGGCAAATTGCTTCCCAGTCAGGTTCCTGGAGCACAAGTGGCTTTGCAGAGCCCAGCCAGAAATGATCCCTGAGGCAGCAGCTCTGCACTGGTGGCCACCAGGCTGACTTGCCAAGGGAGGCTTCTGGCCATGCCCTGCAAGCAGCTGCTGCTGCCAAGGTGCCTTTGCTGTCTCAGACTCTCCCTGGCACAGGTCCCACCATGGCACTCTGAATTTGTGTTCTTCCCTGTGCTGGGGCTGCCTGGGGCTTTTCCTGCAGCGGGACCTGGCCTGGCATTGTGTCACGATCCGCCCAACCCGAGCGGGAGTCGTGACTGGTTCTTTTATGGATCTCAGAGCGCAAAAGACACAGCAGGGGACAAAACCAGTTTACTTTTACAGAAATGCACTTTATTTAGTGCCAACCAAAATGCCATAGTGGGTCAGAGAGAGAGAGAGAGAAAGGGGGGTCGGGATTATAGCTACCAAGACGGGCAGACGAATCCTCGTGGAGCAGCCAATAGATGTCTGTTGCCGTCTGGGGAGATCTCGGGGGTCTCCTCTGAGAAAGTCACTTTTATAGTCCTTTCCCAAAGCGAGTGGCTTCTGGCCAAAAGGTGGGAAGGTTTATGGACTATTGTATGTGGAGCTCATTACCCTGAGGAACAGGTGGAAACAGGACGTTTCAAGGCACACCAAACCATCTTTGTTGTTATGAACACACGCAGGGCAGCCCATACTGACCAGTCCATTGTTCTTCCATCTGTGGGAGCTTTGTTGAGTCAGCGCCCCGTGACTAGTTGTCATGAGAAACCAGTCCTGGTAGGCATCACCTGCGGAACAGTCACTTGGCGTTCCTCCCATCCCTGGCCAGCGCAGGCCTCAGGCGAGGGTCGTTGGGCAGAAACAGACGAGAGGCTCAGACGGACTCTCACAGTCAGATAAGTGTATAAGTGGAAGATCTTTGTACCAAGTTACTGCTAGGTGAAGCTCCAAAGCTGGGATAAGGTTAAAAGGCATTGATAGAAAAAGAATCTTCAGTATGGAGGCAAGTGAAAGCAAAGAGGTTCCTAAAGGTAGTCCTTTGGGATATGTTTTGGCATATTGGAAAGAGCTGGTGGACCATAGGGATACAGAAACTAAAAGAGAGCTTATTAAGTTATACACACAGTGGTGGCCACTTTATAAACTTGAGGAGGGGGTGAAGTGGCCCCCATCAGGGACGTTGGACTATAACACTTTGGTACAGCTGATGCTTTTCCTTAGGCATGAGCAGAAGTGACATGAAGTTACTTATGCTGACATGTTTTTCACCATTAGAAATCACCCTGAGTGGCAAAGGGCTTGTGGAATTAGACCACCCTCTGACCCTTTAGTGTTGGCTCTTGAAAAAGATAATAAAGCTAATAAGAAAAAACCCAGGAGGTGTTGCAGCACATGCTCAATAAATCAAAGGTGTACACATCCTGACAAGGTGCATTGTATGGAGACTCAGGAAGAGGAGACAGAGGAAGTGCTCAGACCACCCCCTAAAAGACAAGGAAGAGAGAGGGTGGTAGGGGAAGTAGATTTGGAATTGTCATCAACTTCAGGTTTTACCTCTGCTTCATCCCCTGCTTCATCCTCACTTGAGAGAACAGTAATTAATATGGGAGTCCCCTCCCAATTCCTGAGTCACAAGAGCCAACCCAACAGTATCCACCCTATTTTATGTTATGCTATTTTATGTTTATGTTATTAAACAGAATTCCTCTCAAACTGCTTCTGAATATCTAGACCAGTTGCGAGGAGCAATGTGTCAACACACCACTCTGGATCCTGAATTGGATAAGAGAATACAACAATTGGAAAACTTGTTTCTAGGGCAATCTACAGGTGACATCAAGTGAAAGCTCCAGAAGATGCGGGGCCCAGCAAGTTGGAACTTGGAGACTTTGCTAGATGAGGCCTGGAGAGTTTTCAGCTATTGAGAAGAGGGGTGTAAACCAGAGACAAAAAAAACACCTACTAGCAATAATAAAGGAAAATGTAAAAGGGCTACTGGTTGACCTGAAAAAGCATATTTTTGTAAACCATAAAAGTATAAAGTGGGAAAAGACTGGGGAATTCACCGATTTTTGCATATGCCTAAAGCTCCATCTGCACTTTTAGGCAGGGATCTGCTAGAGCAGCTGGACGCAAAAATAATATTTAAAAATGGGGAAATTAGTTTGGAGGTAAAAGATCAACAATATATGGAATTGTTAAGTTGAAAATGAAGAAGAAATTATTAAAAAAAAAGTAAAAAAAGAGATCAGGTGTTCTCTGAAGCCTGGGCCTCTAATATAGCAGGGAAAGCAAAGAATGCTCTACCAGTACAAATCTGGCTTAAAGAAGGAGAACAATCAGTAAGGGTCAAACAATATCCCTTAAAAAGGGAAGACAGAGAAGGAATTAGCCCAATCGTTGAAAACTTTTTGCAAATAGGACTATTGAAAGAGTGCCAGTGCCCCTAAAAAAAGCCTGATTAATCATACAGGTTAGTACAAGATTTAAGAGCTGTTAATAAGATAACTGAAGATTTATGCCCAGTGTTGCTAACCCCTACACCTTGTTAACTTTTCTAACACCTGAACTAACCTGGTTTACTGTTTTAGATTTGAAGGATGTTTTCTTTTGCCTCCCTCTCCATAAAGCCAGCCAGAAAATTTTTGCATTTGAATGGGGAGAATCACAAAACTGGACATAAAACTCAGCTCACATGGTGTGTATTGCCCCAGGGGTTCAAGAACTCCCCTACTATATTTGGAGAACAGCTGGCAAAAGATTTGGAGTTTTGGGAACCCCCACCAGGAGAAGGACAGCTGCTTCAGTACATGGATGAACTCTTAATAGCCACCTGGACCCAGGAGGCATGTGTGGATTGGACGGTGAGCCTCCTAAACTTTTTGGGCCTGCAGGGGTATCGGCTATCCCAAAAGAAAGCCCAGATGGTGAAACAAACAGTGATTTACCTGGACTATGAAGTCAGTGCTTGGACAAAGGACCTTGGGGCAAGACCATAAGGAAGCAACATGCCAAACCCCAAAACCCCAGACAGTGAAAGAACTGAGAACCTTTCTGGGCATGACAGGGTGGTGCAGACTGTGGATTTATAACTATGGGTTTGTTAAACCCCTGTATGCCTTAATCACAGAAGGGAACAGGGATCCTCAGTGGACAACAGAAGCAACACGAGCCTTCAACCACCTGAAGAAGGCTCTTATGTCAGCTCCAGCCCTGGGACTTCCAGATGTGAGTAAACCATTCTTTCTGTTTTCTCATGAAAACAAGGGATTGCTCTGGGAGTACTAGCACAAGACCTGGGGCTGTACCAGAGGGCAGTTGCCTCCCTCTCCAAACAGCTGGACACAGCAGCCAAGGGGTGGCCAGGGTGCCTCAGAGCTGCTGCAGCAGTAGCAGTGAACATCCAAGAGACACTCAAATTCACCCTAGGCCAGAAGATGACCGTGCTAGTATCCCACACAGTGTCTGCAGTCCTGGAGGCAAAAGGGGGACATTGGCTTTCCCCACAAAGATTTCTAAAGTACCAGGCCATACTGGTAGAACAAGATGATGTTGAAATTGTGGTAACTAACATTGTGAACCCAGCTTCTTTCCTCAGCAGGAGCATGGGAGAACCAGTGATCCACGACTGCCTGGAGACCATTGAAGCCACCTACTGCAGTCACCTGGATCTGAAGGACACCCCTCTGGAGGAGGCTGAGAGCTGGTTCACTGATGGGAGCAGCTGTATCATCAGTGGAAAAAGACATGCTGGGTCTGCAGTTACCACAAGCAGAGAGATAATAGAATCTGGACCATTGCCCACAAACATCTCTGCACAAAAAGCTAAAATAATTGCCTTAACCCAGGCCTTAGAGCTGGCAAAAGGAAAAGAAATCAACATTTATACAGACTCAAGGTGTGCATTTGGAGTGGTACATGCACACAGAGCAATTTCGAAAGAAAGAGGATTGCTGAACTCACAAGGATAAAATATTAAACATGCCCAAGAAATACTAAAACTATGAGATGCAGTTCAGTTACCTGAAAAGGTAGCTATTATGCACATCAGGTCACACCAAAAAGTGAGCTCAGAATTGGAAGAAGAAAATATGCTGGCGGACAGAGAGCCAAAAGACACAGCCAAAGGTGAGGTACCCAGTGAAATAGTCGAGGCAGCATTAATTCCAGATGGAAAGATCTCTATTGAAGGTAAGCCAGTATATAAGAAAAAGGATGAAAAACTTATTAAGGAAGAAGAAGCAACTTATAACCAGGAAGGCTGGGCTGTAACCAAAGAAGGAAAAGTTGTAGTACCTTCTTACTTGTTGTGCTCACTAGTGCTAAAAGAACATGAAAAAACACATTGGGGAATGGATGCTGTGTACAATTATTTAAAGGATAAAATTCTGGCTAGAAAATTACAAGGCACAGTTGCACAAGTAACTCATCAGTGTGGTTTTTGCCTCCGAACTAATCCTAAAAACATTCCAAAGCCTAAAGTTGGACAAATTGGGAAGGGCTGTGGACCTGGGCAGCAATAGTAAATTGATTTTACAGAATTGCCCAGGAAAGGGGGGTATTGTTACCTATTAGTGTTAACAGATACCTTTTCAGGATGGCCAGAAGCCTTCCCTACCCAGACAGCTAAGGCACGAGAGGTGACCGAGGCATTGTTACAAGACATAATACCACATTTTGGAGTCCCAGCCACTGTATCTTCTGATAGAGAGCCACATTTTATCTCAAAAATTGTACAGCAAATTAGTCACCACCTGGGAATAGATTGGGAATTGCATACTCCATATCACCCTCAATCCAGTGGCCAAGTGGAGAAAATTAACCATATGATCAAACAACAAATTGTTAGGCTGGGGCAAGAGGCAAATTTCCCTTGGCCCCAGGCTCTTCCACTGGCATTAGTACAGATTAGAACAAAACCAAGAACAAAAGGGAAATTAAGCCCTTTTGAAATATTGTATGGGAGACCATATGCGGTCCAAGAAGGAATAACACCCATTCAAGTAGAGGAACAAACTCTACACAAATAAATGGTGGCCCTGAATAAACAACTTAGAAAAATTGAAAAATATGTGGCTGGGGCCCAAAGCAGAGAATTAGATGGACCAGTACATGATGTACAACCTGGGGATTATGTATATGTTAAGTCTTTTGCAAAGAAGACTTTAGAACCACAGTGGGAAGGACCATTCCAGGTACTCCTCACCACCTTCACAGCAGTCAAGATCAAGGAACAGAAGGTGTGGATCCATCACTCCTGAGTGAAAAACGCTCCTGAAGAAATCTGGAAAATTGCACCAGACAACGAAGACCTGAAGCTGAAATTCACCAAGAACAGCGAGTAATGGACTTATAGCTATCATGGACATAATGCAAATGGTTGTGACCCTTGTGGTCATTGCCACGACTATAATAAGAGTCAAAGCAACACCACATCAGTACAATGTTACTGGAATTTATCAATGCCAAGGGAAAGCTTACGATCCCTACTCTTGTAGGGCTTTGAGCAGAATGTTAAGGGTCACAAATGCAAGTATGTGGGAAGGAAGGAATCTTTGGGGATGTGAATATGCATTTGTACAAAATGGGTTCCATGAGGCTCACCATCCACCCATGGAACTCATCCAAGTTGGTCCTGGATTTGCTGTGACAAATGTTTGACCACATGTCCTGAATTTAGACTTAAAATTGAAGGATGCGCAGCAAAAGGGTTTGATCTTGATTTTAATGTTACTCAATATTGCACAGAGCTTCACAAAATGAAAGCCAAATCAACCCCACCAGTGTCAGAGAGGGCTGTAACAATCCAAACTCCAGTTATTTCAAAGAAAAAGGAACAACCCATAATTCCCACAATTACTAAAATTGGACCATATGCTATTAAGAAAACAGGAATTCAGAGACTGCTAACTAACCCAAAATGGTCTCTAAAGCGAGTAGAAATGGGAATGCAGGTAAATGCTTCTACCATTAGGCCAGAATGTGCCCCATTTCTCAAAACTCCTTTTGTGGAATGGACTACTTGGCTTCAAAATCCTATGCCCTCTAGTTTTAAGAAAAAGAGAGACCTCACTGGAATATTAGGAACAGGATTGGGAGTTTTAAACACAATGGACTCAGAGGTGTTAATGAACAAATTAACTGTAAAGGGAAGTCATTAGTTAATTTACAGCAGCCTTTGCAATCTTCTTTATTAGCACTAGGTAACAATCATTGGAAACTAACCAAAATATTACCAAAATGGGAAATCATAGAAGAGCAAGACCATGAGGTAATAATTAAAGCCCCAGGCACAGCTAGTGCAAACATTTCTCTGGCTCTTGGATGTACTCAAGCACAAATGTGGATGCAGTCAGTGGATGCCGCAGTTATCAGGGAAGGTGAAGAAGGGATATTTCCTGCTGAAATTCGCAAAATTGTTTGGGATAATGCCTCTGAGATGGAAAGAGAGCTTCAACCTTGGTGGGTTTTGGTTAATTTTACCTATGACCCTGAGGCAAATACAGTAACAGCTTTTGTTTTAACTATACATAGTGCATCTGTGAGCTTAATACACCCAATAGTTGCTTTAGGACTAAATCATGAAAGGACTGTACTGTATCCTTCTGAACATAGAATGTGGGCACGAAAAATTGAAGAAAAATGGCAGACCATTAACCTAGAGCCCTGTTCTATGAGAAAACAACTGGAATATATATGTGAGGGAACTTTAGAAGACAACAAAGATACTTGTCTGGACATGAATCAAAGCATTTGCCACTTTGAAATGCATCTAACCAAGCAAACAACTTCACTTCTGTATATAGGACAAGATAGTGTCTGTCTTAGAACAGCATGTCCCACCATAACAATAAACAATCAAATCATGGATGAGACTCAGTTCAATTTATGTGTTTGCAATTTTGCTAAAATCAAAGGATGCGACTTTTCCTATCAGGCACCTGTAATATCACATCAGTACATAAAGGCAAACCTGGTTACTGTGCAAGAAATATTGCCTGCGCCTATAGGAATGAATTTAACTCTAGTCGCTCAGCTACTGAAACATCAAGAATTAAGAAAAATTAAAAAAAAGAAATTCAAGATGCAGGGAAAAGAACTTTGATCACGATACACCATGATGCGGAAACCATAAAAGGTGTCTTTAAAAGATTTGAAGAACATGTGTCTCATCATTGGTGGGATGTGCTATTTGGATGGTCACCAACAGCAACTGGTTTGCTTAATGCTTTAATTCACCAAATCACTGTGCTGCTTATTTTAGTCAGTACAAGTTTGATTTTGTCTCTTGCTGTACTTGTTTGGAATTGGACAATATTTGGATAAGTAGCAGACTCAGCATGGCTATCAAAGGCGAATGGCTTGGTGCTAAGAGATCGCCGCCGTGCGTCTGGGATAGATGAAGAGAAATCCCCACATTGAGTAAAAGAATTCACTCATGTCAAAGGAGAAGTGAGGAATGAAACACTAATCTTGGAAAATTAGGATTTTAGTGACCTTGCTGAAAACAATTAAAAAATTAGAAGGGACTAATTATCTGAAACTTAAATAATTGATTGTCTGTCATTTTATGTTTGCTCAGCTGCGCTTACAATGGGAAAAGACGAAACTAGGGAGCAGATCCAAAGGAATATAGACAATGCAACCAGAAACCCATTCTTTGGAAAATTGGACTATCCCCAGAAATCATTTCTATTGTCACTGATAGAAAAGGTCAAGAGTTTAGGGTGAGGAAGACTCACCTTGCTTCCTCCTTTTAAGACCCCTCCCCACGAAAACTTCTCCATACTTAATTTAAGAAGTCAATCAATCATGCTTAATAGCTATTCAAGATAGTTATCATAGGAAGCAGGGAATGGGAGGGGCTGTTATTATGAATATGTATTTGTTTGATTCCTTGGCTAATAAATAGACTTTGTGATCACCTGTAATGGCAGTGCGTATTAGAGGATTACCTCATGCTGCTGCCTAGCACTGAATAAACATGCACTTTCTAACTTTAAACTGTTAGAGAGTCTTTTGTCTGTCACAGTTGAGTGTCGGTATTAGACCAATACTTGTATTTTGATAATTCACCAGTAAATAGGAAAAATCTAAGATGAAATCAGAGCACCCAGTCAAAAGAAATAAGAAAGGAGGGCCCTCACAACCTGTAGGGGAGCCAGAGGTTGAGATCATCACCGAGACCTCATCTTATAAAAGGCTGAAATCTACAAAAAGACATCGTACCACGGGGGTGTGAGGCTTATACAACCTGGTTCCTTCAGGTGTGGGAGCTTATGGGTACAGGTGTGCACCTGGATGGTTCTGAGGCCAGGAATTTGAGACCCTTGACCCAGGACTGAGGTGTGGATCAGGTATTCCTAAGGGAGCAAGGCCTCCTTTCCCTCTGGGAGAAGCTTTAAATGAGTGTGAGAGAGAGGTTTGTCCACAGAGAGAGAATGCAGGAGCACCACCATAGAATGTGCTGGAAGAGCCTTGAGGAAGGGATCCAGCAGCTGAGAGAAGTGGCAGCACTGGAGGTGCTCTTTGGGAGGGGTGGACAGCAGGACAATGACCCTGACAAGGTCAGGTGCACAGGGCAGATGTTGTGCAATCTGGCAAACCTGGGGCCATCCAAATACACCTTTACTGTGACAATTAATGCTGATAACAACCCAGAGACAGTGGGTTCTGTCACCAACAAGCTCAGAAATTATGAGAGTGTGATCAATGGCCCGAGGCAGGCTCATGTCTCTGCTGTGGTTAAAGAACTCAAAGAGGAGTTTAAGGAAGAGATGAGGGAGATAAGGGAAGAGATGAGGAAGATCAGTGCAGCATCAGTGCCAGTCACAGGCCCCAAAGTCAGAGCCCAACATCCCCCAGCTAGGGAGAGAGGGGACACCCCATGAGCTGACCTGTGGTTCTTTTTGCACAACCATGGGGAAATCATGAAAAGGCAAAATGAGAAACCCACTTCTGTGCTGGCAGCACGGGTGCATCAACTCAGGGAGGGAAGCACTAAGAGAGGGAGTTCCACTCAAGTGAAGGCAGCCTCAACCTCCCATGACCAAGCTGCCTGGTATTACAGAAAGGAAGATGACCTGTGGGATCCTCTTAAAAGAACCTCTAGTATGTATGCCCAGGAAGGAAATGATAGCCAGGGTTAGAGGGGCCCTGCCTCTAGCCAGGGAGAGGCACAGGACAGCCAGGTCTTTTGGATGGAGTAGATCCAATGGCCTGGCACATCAGAGCCTTTAGTTGATCCTGGTGGACAGTGTACCCTAATGCCACTGGGACATGTGGGGGCAGAACCTGTTTCCATTGCTGGGGTGACAGGGGATCACAGGAATTGACTCTGCTGGAGGCTGAAATGAGCCTGACTGGGAAGGGGTGGCAGAAACATCAATGAGATCATCACAGTGTCTCCACCAACCAACAAGAAGGAAGCACAAGCTTTCCTAGGGGCCATAGATTTTTAGAGAATGCATTCTTGAGTGCAGCCACATTGTGAGCCCTCTCTACCTGGTCACCCTAAGAAAAACAATTCCAGCTGTGGCCCTGAACAGCAACAAACCTTCACCCAGACCAAGCAGAAAATCGCTCATGCACTGCCCTTGGCCCAGTCAGGACAGGACCAGAGGTGAGGAATGTGCTTTACTCTGCAGCCAAGAACAATGGCTTGTCCTGGAGCCTTTAGCAGAAGGTGCCTGGGGAAACTCGAGGCTGAGCACTAGAATTCTAGAGTCAAAGTTACAGAAAGTCTGAAGGAAACTACACTCACCAAAAAAAAAAAAAAAAAAGTTATCCGCCTACAATAAGAAAGCTCAAGCCACCTCAAAAGTAATTAGTACAAAAGCACAACTCCTCCTGGTACCCTGACTCCTGGTGCTGGGGTGGATGTTTAAAGAAAAGGCTCCTCTACCCACCACGCCACCCACACCACATGGAGCCCATGGATTGCTCTCATCACACAGCACGGCCAATGTAGAAACACAAATCACCCTGAAATTTTAAACACAGTTGAAACCGGCCACAAGATAAAAACTTTAGTCTCAATAACAAAAAGGAGCAGAAACAACCCAGGCTAAAAAGCTCCACCATACAACCAATTAGCAGCACAAGAAACACGCTGTGCTCTTGTCACTGACAGTTTCTGTCTCATGCTTGAGATGAACCAGAAGTGGAAAGTGGCCGCAGGGAGCCCCACACGACGAGTCACACAAGCTACTGAAGGAGAAGGTGAATCAAGTGCACTTGCTGAACTCAAAGCCATTCAGCTGGCCCTGGACACTGCTGAAAGAGAGAACTGGCCAAACCTCTACCTTTATACTGAATCATGAATAGTAACCAATGCTCTGTGCAGTTAGCTAGGAAGGTAAGAAAAGGCCAGCTAGCAACATAAAGGAAAACCAATTCAGGCTGCTGATGAATGGAAAAACACTGCCACTCAGACAAACTCTCTGTAAATGTTCATCATGTAGATGGCCACGTCCCCAAAAGTCAGGCTAATAAAGAACACTAAACAAGGAGCAAGTAGATGAAGCTGCAAAAATAGAGATGTCACAAATAAATTTTAATTAGCAACATAAGGGAGAGTTGTTCCTAGCTTAATAGACCCTTACTGCCTCAAGCCATCAAGGCAAAAATGTCACCTCTAAATATGCACAAAACTGAAAAGCAGATTTAACTATAAATTGCATTTCTCAAGTTATCCATAACTGTAAGACATGTGCTAAATGCAAGCAAGCCAAGCCCATAAAGCCTCTCTAATATGGGGGGCAGTATTCCAAATATAAGTATAAAGAAGCCCAACAAACTAACTACATCAAACTGCCTCAAACCCCACAAGGCAAGTGCTACGTGATCACAATTGTAGAAGCCACCACTAGATCATTAGAAACCCACCCTGTACCTCACACTACTACTCAAAACACCGTCTGAAGCACAAAAAAGCAAGTCCTATAAAGACACAGCACCCCTGAGAGAATCGTCAGACAACAGGACCCATTTCAAGAACAGCCTTAGAAACACCTCAGCCAAAAACCAGGATATTGAATAAATAGATCATATCCCTTATCACACACCAGCTGCCAGGAAAGTTGAACTGTACAACAGACTACTTAAAATTACCCTAAAGGCACTTGACAGGGAAACATCCAAAAATTGAGAAATGGACTTAACAAAAGTCACCTAACTAGTCAACACCTGAGAGTCCATCACTCAAGCAAGTCCTGCCCAGTCTGAAGCCTTGCACACAGTGCATGGGGATAAAGTCCCTGTAGTGCACATAAAAGGTATTTTAAGACTGTTTAGATTAGGCCCACCTCAAGCAAAGGCAAACCAATCCGTACAATTGGTTTTGCTCCAAAACCTAGTTACACTTAGTAGCTAATGCAGAAAGATAAAGAAACCCATTCAGTACCACAGAAAAACCTAATCTTAAGTGAGAACTGAGTATAAAGTTTCACTGTGGATAAAAATATATAGCAGAGTTGAAAGAAGGTATTAATTAAGGTAGGATGCAGATGGTAATAGAATAAGGAGTTGATCATGTCTTCAGTTGCAATGCAATATGCAAGCAGAAGTATACATTCTATCACCATCTGCTGAAACCAGGTGGAGCAGGGCTCCTTATCTCTTCCATGACCCATCCCTCAGAACTCCTCCTCCCAAGAAGTTATACCTTATGGGAGATGCCACACCCAAGGAGAAAAGCCAAGCATTTCCTACCTAAATAAAATCTGAAATATGAAACATCAGAGCAACCTTTCCCACTAAATTCCCAGAAGAAGACCACGCCTATCTTCATCACCACTAGATGTTACAAAAGTAACTACACCCTTCTCCAAAATCATTGCTTCAACAAAACCACATCCGTCACTGCAAGAAAACTATAGGTACCATTATTCAGACTGTAACCAACACCTGAGCAACAGGGTTACAGGTTGCATTCTGACCTTGCCAGTGTTTTGGTCTTTATATTACTATGTTTTTATTTTCATTTTCCCAGTGAAAAACTGCTATTCTAAATCCCATATCTTTGCCAGAGAGCTCCTTAATTTCCAAGTCATATTAATTTAGAGGGAGGGAGTTTACATTTTCCGTTTCAAGAGAAGCTCCAGAGCTCCTCAGCAGACACCTGTCTGTCAAACCAAGACAGTGCCCTGCTGCAGCTCCATCCCCATGGCAGGATCCGCGCTGGATGATCCCCAGGGACCCCCGGTGGGCAGAGCCCCCCTGAGCCCTGGTGCTGCTGATCCGTGTTGGGAAGACACCTGGCTGGGGGCTGCACACCCTCCCCGTGGCCTGGATTTTCTCTGCATTTCTCTTTATCCTTCCCAAACACCCAAATCCAGGGTAAAAATAGAGATGTTAAATACCGACCTGCTTGGGGACACGGGGGGATCTTCCAGGGGATGCGGGGGACGCTCGGTTCCAGGGATTTGAGGGGTCCTGGGAGGGACCTGGGGGTTTCTCTGGGCGTTGGGCACCCCAGTTCCAGCGGCTCTGGCTGCGCTGGGAGAGGAGGAGGAGCGGGAGGAAGAGGAGGAGCGGGAAGAGACGGAAGAGAAGCAGCGGGAGGAAGAGGAGGGACACAGGAGGAGCGGCAGGAAGAGGAGGAGCGATTTTGGAACCACGCGCTTTCTCTCCCGTTCGATCACGTCGCAGTTTCCCCGGGTCCGGCAGCATCGCCCCCCAAAATCCCGCAGGTGAGCTGGGAGGGGGAGCTCGCCCCAAATCCATCATGGGGGGCTCCGGGAGGGTTTTATTTTGCGTTTCAGGGGATGTTTGGATCTTGCAAGAGCCCAAAGCCACGACTGCAGGAAGGGTTTCAAGACAAACTTCCACCTGGTCAGGCACTGGCGCATCCACACAGGGGACAGACCCTACGAGTGTCCCGAGTGTGGGAAGAGCTTCTCCAGGAGATTTACCTTGACCAAACACCAGCGGAGTCTCCACTGAGTGCCCTGAGTGCAGGAAAAGCTGCTGGCCAAGGGCAGCAGCAGGGCTGAAGGGTTCCTGTGGCACAGGCAGCCCGAGCTGTGGAGCCCTCAGGCCCCCGTGGCAGAGGCGCCCTCAGGAACGGCACCGGGACTGGCACCGGCTGTGGGGATTGGTTGTGGCTTTAGATCTTCCCAGAACAGAGCAGCTGCTGGCTGCTGTAAAGTTGTTTCTTGTGAAGGCATGTCAGGCTCCAAAGGCAAAGAGCCCAAGGCTCTCCAGTCCCTGTTCAATCTCTCTGCCATAAAGTCCCGATGGAAGCAGGAGCAGCTCTCTGCTGCAAGAGGTGGAAGCTGCGGCTGGTGCAGAGTCTCCAGAGGCAGATGCTCCCTGGACTTTCTT